>NC_057795.1:566639867-566939867 GCF_018294505.1 Triticum aestivum
GCGACTCGGGCGGACCTCTGCCCCCGCCGCCGAAGCACCCCTCCTCCCCCTTCCCCCCTCGCCGCCGCCGGCACACGTCGTTGGGCGAAGCCCGTTGGCGGCTGGCGGCGGCGGGACCTGCTCCCTTTTCGCGCGGGGGCTCCCTGTTGCGCGTGGATCCGCGTTGGTACGCACGTGGCGGTCCGGCTCCGCGCGTTTTCAAGCTGCTGCGCGCGAGGGGTTGCCGGTGCTGGCTGCTGTGGGGCGCGGGTGGTGGTGCCGGGCTCGGCCTGGGCTAGTTCGGGGCGCGGGCATCTGCCGCGGATCTGGCTGGTGCTGCCGCCGTCGGGTAGTTCCAGATCTGGGCAGGCGCCGACGTTTCTACGACCTCCCTCTCGCCACTCTACGTTCTGCGCCGGTGGTGCCTGCTGCCGGCTTCGGGCCGGGCTAGCTTGTGCGGGGATGGAGGTGGAGGGGGTCCCAGGCTCTACGGCAACGGCTCTTGTGGCCTTCTTCTCTTGGTGCTGTGGGGGTGCTCCTCTCCCCTCATGGGGCCTGCGGCGGCGGCCGGAGATGACCCAGTCTTTGGACCTTGAGGCGAGGCTTGGTGTCTAGCTCCGGGTGAAATCCTTGCATACACCTCTGGTTGGTGCCGATGATGTGCGGCGCCTTTTGGTGTCGTTCCCCCTGTTTGGGCGTTGCTGAGGAGTCCAGTCCACCAAAATCCCTCGAGCTCAGTGTCTCCGGGCAAACGCTCATGATCTGGTACTGCTAGATCGGGCGACGACGGCGTCATGTACGTCGCTACCTCCTTGGAGGCGTCTGTTGGAAATATGACCTAGAGGCAATAATAAAATGGTTATTATTGTATTTCCTTGTTCATGATAATTGTCTATTGTTCATGCTATAATTGTATTGACCGGAAACCGCAATGCATGTGTGAATACATAGACCACAACATGTCCCTAGTGAGCCTCTAGTTGACTAGCTCGTTGATCAACAGATGGTCATGGTTTCCTGACCATGGACATTGGATGTCATTGATAATGGGATCACATCAGTAGGAGAATGATGTGATGGACAAAACCCAATGCTAAGCATAGCACAAGATCGTGTAGTTCGTTTGCTAAAGCTTTTCTAATGTCAAGTATCATTTCCTTAGACCATGAGATTGTGTAACTCCCGGATACCGTAAGAGTGCTTTGGGTGTACCAAACGTCACAACATAACTGGGTGACTATAAAGGTACACTACAGGTATCTCCGAAAGTGTCTGTTGGGTTGGCACGAATCGAGACTGGGATTTGTCACTCCGTATGACAGAGAGGTATCTCTGGGCCCACTCGGTAATGCATCATCATAATGAGCTTAATGTGACTAAGTAGTTAGTCACGGGATCATGCATTACAGAATGAGTAAAGTGACTTGCCGGTAACGAGATTGAACGAGGTATTGGGATACCGACGATCGAATCTCAGGCAAGTAACGTACCGATTGACAAAGGGAATTGCATACGGGATTGCTTGAATCCTTGGCATCGTGGTTCATCCGATGAGATCATCGTGGAACATGTGGGAGCCAACATGGGTATCCAAATCCCGCTGTTGGTTATTGGCCAGAGAGCTGTCTCAGTCATGTCTGCATGGTTCCCGAACCCATAGGGTCTACACACTTAAGGATCGATGACGCTAGGGTTATAAAGGAAGTTTGTATGTGGTTATCGAATGTTGTTCGGAGTCCCGGATGAGATCCCGGACGTCATGAGGAGTTCCGGAATGGTCCAGAGGTAAAGATTTATATATGGGAAGTCTAGTTTCAGTCACCGGAATAGTTTCGGGGGTTATCAGTATTGTACCGGGACCACCGAAAGGTGTCCGGAGGTCCACCGGGTGGGGCCACCTGCCCCGGGGGACTTAATGGGCTGAATATGGGAGGGAACCAGCCCCTAGTGGGCTGGTGCACCCCTCCCCAAGGGCCCAAGGCGCCTAGGATTGAAAACCCTATGGGAGGGGGCGCCTCCACCTTGCTTGGGGGGCAAGTCTCCCCCTCCTGGCCGCCACCCCTCCCCTCTAGATGGGATCTGGTGGGGGCCGGCCCCCTCTCCCCTTCCCCTATATATAGTGGGGGTTTTGGGGCTGCCCAAGACATGAGTTTTTCTCTCCCTGGCGCAACCCTACCCCAACCCTCCTCGTCTCTCGCAGTGCTTGGCGAAGCCCTGCTGGAGTGCCACGCTCCTCCATCACAACCACGCCGTTGTGCTGCTGCTGGACAGAGTCTTCCCCATCCTCTCCCTCTCTCCTTGATGGATCAAGGCACGGGAGACGTCACCGGGTTGTACGTGTGTTGAACGCGGAGGCACCATTCTTCGGTGCTTAGATCGGATCCGGCCGCGATCTGAATCGCTTCCTGAACGACTCCACTGACCGCGTTCTTGTAACGCTTCTGCGTCGCGATCTTCAAGGGTATGAAGATGTACTCCCTCTCTCTCTCTCTCGTTGCTAGTCTCTCCATAGATTGATCTTGGTGATGCGTAGAAAATTTTGAATTTCTGCTACGTTCTCCAACAGTGGCATCATGAGCTAGGTCTATTGCGTAGATTCTATGCACGAGTAGAACACAAGTTGTTGTGGGCGTTGATTTTGTTCAATATGCTTACCGTTACTAGTCCTATCTTATTTCGACGGTATTGTGGGATGAAACGGCCCGGACCAACCTTACACGTACACTTACGTGAGACAGGTTCCACCGACTGACATGCACTTGTTGCATAAGGTGGCTAGCGGGTGCTAGTCTCTCCCACTTTAGTCGGATCGGATTCGATGAAAAGGGTCCTTATGAAGGGTAAATAGCAATTGGCATATCACGTTGTGGCTTTTGCGTAGGTAAGAAACATTCTTGCTAGAAACCCATAGCAGCCACGTAAAACATGCAAACAACATTTAGAGGACGTCTAACTTGTTTTTGCAGGGTTTGCTATGTGATGTGATATGGCCAAGAAGGATGTGATGAATGAAATATATGTGATGTATGAGATTGATCATATTCTTGTAATAGGAATCACGACTTGCATGTCGATGAGTATGACAACTGGCAGGAGCCATAGGAGTTGTCTTTATTTATTGTATGACCTGCGTGTCACTGAATAACGCCATGTAATTACTTTACTTCATTGCTAAACCATTAGCCATAGTAGTAGAAGTAATAAGTTGGCGAGACAACTTCATGGAGACACGATGATGGAGATCATGGTGTCATGCCGGTGACGATGATGATCATGGAGCCCCGAAGATGGAGATCAAAAGGAGCAAAATGATATTGGCCATATCATGTCACTATTTGATTGCATGATGTTTATCATGTTTATGCATCTTATTTGCTTAGAACGGCGGTAGTAAATAAGATGATCCCTCACAATAATTTCAAGAAAGTGTTCCCCCTAACTGTGCACCGTTGCGAAAGATCGTTGCTTCGAAGCACCACGTGATGATCGGGTGTGATAGATTCTAACGTTCACATACAACGGGTGTAAGCCAGATTTACACACGCGAAACACTTAGGTTGACTTGACGAGCCTAGCATGTACAAACATGGCCTCGGAACACAAGAGACCGAAAGGTCGAGCATGAGTTGTATAGTAGATACGATCAACATGAAGATGTTCACCGATGATGACTAGTCCGTCTCACGTGATGATCGGACACGTCCTAGTTGACTCGGATCATGTATCACTTAGATGACTAGAGGGATGTCTATCTGAGTGGGAGTTCATTAGATGAACTTAATTATCATGAACATAGTGAAAAGGTCTTTGCAAATTATGTCATAGCTCGCGTTTTAGTTCTACTGTTTTAGATATGTTCGTAGAGAAAATTTAGTTGAAAGTTGATAGTAGCAATTATGCGGACTGGGTCCGTAAACCGAGGATTGTCCTCATTGCTGCGTAGAAGGCTTATGTCCTTAATGCACCGCTCGGTGTGCTGAACCTCGAATGTCGTCTGTGGATGTTGCGAACATCTGACATACACATTTTGATGACTACATGATAGTTCAGTAATGTTAAACGGTTTAGAATTGGGGCACCGAAGACGTTTTTGAAATGTCACGGAACATGTGAGATGTTCCAAGGGCTAAAATTGGGATTTCAGGCTAGTGCCCACGTCAAGAGGTATGAGACCTCTGACGAGTTTCTTAGCCTACAAACTAAGGGAGAAAAGCTCAATTGTTGAGCATGTGCTCAGATTGTCTGAGTACTACAATCACTTGAATCGAATAGGAGTTAATCTTCCAGATTAGATAGTGATGTTTCTCCAAAGTCACTACCACCAAGCTACTAGAGCTTCGTGATGAACTATAATAGATCAGGGATAGATATGATGATCCTTGAGCTATTCGCGATGTTTGACACCGCGAAAGTAGAAATCAAGAAAGAGCATCAATTGTTGATGGTTAGTGAAACCACTAGTTTCAAGAAGGGCAAGGGCAAGAAGGGATACTTCATGAAACGGGAAAACAGTTGCTGCTCTAGTGAAGAAACCCAAGGTTGAACCCAAACCCGAGACTAAGTGCTTCTGTAATAAGGGGAACGGTCACTGGAGCAGAATTACCCTAGATACTTGGTAGATAAGAAGGCATGCAAGGTCGATAGAAGTATATTAGATATACATATTATTAATGTGTACTTTTCTAGTACTCCTAGTAGCACCATGGTAATAGATACCGGTTCGGTTGCTAAGTGTTAGTAACTCGAAATAAAAGGCTACAGAATAAACAGAGACTAGATAAAGGCGAGGTGACGATATGTGTTGGAAGTATTTCCAAGGTTGATGTGATCAAACATCGCACGCTCCCTCTACCATCGGGATCGATGTTAAACCTAAATAATTGTTATTTGGTGTTTGCGTTGAGCATAAACATGATTGGATTATGTCTATCGCAATACGGTTATTCATTTAAGGAGAATAATGGTTACTTTGTTTATTTGAATAATACCTTCAATGGTCTTGCACCTAAAATGAATGGTTTATTGAATCTCGATCGTAGTGATACACATGTTCATGCCAAAAGATATAAGATAGTAATGATAGTACCACATACTTGTGGCACTGCCTTTTGAGTCATACTGGTATAAAACACATGAAGAAGCTCCATGTTGATGGATCTTTGGACTCACTCATTTTTGAAAAGTTTGAGACATGCGAACCATGTCTATTGGTATGTACGCATGAAGAAACTCAATGCAGATGGATCGTTTGGACTCACTTGTTTTTGAATCACTTGAGACATGCAAATCATACCACATGGGCAAGATGACTGAAAAGCCTCGTTTTCAGTAAGATGGAACAAGAGAGCAACTTGTTGGAAGTAATACATTTTGATGTGTGTTGTCCAATGAGTGCTGAGGCACGTAGTGGATATTGTTATGTTCTTACTTCATAGATGATTTGAGTAGATGATGAGTATATTTACTTGATGAAACACAATTCTGAATTATTGAAAGGTTCAAGTAATTTTAGAGTGAAGTTGAAGATCACCGTGACAAGAGGATAAAATATCTATGATATGATCATAGAGATGAATATCTGAGTTATGAATTTGGTACAGAATTAAGACCTTGTGGAAATTGTTTCACAACTAATACCGCCTGGAACACCATGGTGTGTCCGAACATCATAGATGCACCCTATTGGATATGGTGCATACCATGATGTCTCTTATCGAATTACCACTATCGTTCATGGGTTAGGCATTAGAGACAACTGCATTCACTTTAAATAGGTCACCATGTAATTCCGTTGAGATGACACCGTATGAACTATGGTTTAGAGAAACCTAAGCTGTCGTTTCTTGAAAGTTTGGGGATGCGACGCTTATGTTCAAAAGGTTTCATCCTGATAAGCTTGAACCCAAAGCGGATAAATACATCTTCATAGGACACCCAAAATAGTTGGGTATACCTCCTAATTCAGACCCGGAAGCAAAAGTGATTGTTTCTAGAAACGAGTCCTTTCTCGAGGAATAGTTTCTCTCAAAAGAATTGAGTGGGGGGATGGTGGAGACTTGATGAGGTTATTGAACCATCACTTCAACCAGTGTGTAGAAGGGTACACGAAGTTGTTCCTGTGGCACCTGCACCAATTGAAGTGGAAGCTGATGATAGTGATCATGAATCTTCGGATCAAGTCACTACCAAACCTCGTAGGTCGAAAAGGATGCGTACTACTTCAGAGTGGTACGGTAATCCTGTCTTGGAAGTCATGTTGCTAGATAACAATGAACCTACGAGCTATGGAGAAGCGATGGTGGGGCTGGATTCCGACAAATGGCTAGAGGCCATAAAATCTGAGAGAGGATCCATGTATGAAAACAAAGTATGGACTTTGGAAGAACTACTTGATGGTCGTAAGGCTGTTGGGTACAGACGGATTTTAAAAGAAAGACGGACAATGATGGTAATTGTCACCATTAAGAAAGCTCGACTTGTCGCTAAGATGTTTTCCGACAAGTTCAAGGAGTTGACTACGATGAGACTTTCTCATTCGTAGCGATGCTAAGAGTCTGTTGGAATTATATTAGCAGTTACTGCATTATTTATGAAATCTTGCAGATAGGATGTCAAAGCATTGTTTCCTCGACGATTTTTGAGGAAAGGTTGTATGTGATACAACCAGAAAGTTTTGTCAATCCTAAAAGATGCTAACAAGTATGCAAAACTCCACCAATCCTTATAAGGACTGGAGTGAGCATCTCGGAGTTGGAATATACACTTTGATGAGATGATCAAAGATTTTGGGTTTATACAAAGTTTATGAGAAACTTGTATTTCCAAAGAAGTGAGTGGGAGCACTATAGAATTTCTGATGAGTATATGTTATTGACATATTGTTGATCAGAAATGATGTAGAATTTCTGGACAGCATATAGGGTTATTTGAAAAGTGTTTTTCAATGGAAAACCTGGATTAAGCTACTTGAACTTTGAGCATCAAGATCTATAAGGATAGATAAAAAATGCTTAATAGTACTTTCAAATAAATACATACTGTGACAAGATTTTGAAGGAGTTCAAAATAGATCGGCAAAGAAGGAGTTCTTGGCTATGTTATAAGGTGTGAATATTGAGTAAGACTCAAGACCTGACCACGACAGAAGAGAGAGAAAGGACGAAGGTCGTCCCCTATGCTTCAGACGTAGGCTCTACAGTATATTATGCTGTGTACCACACCTGAAGTGTGCCTTGCCATGAGTCAGTCGGGGGTACAAGAGTGATCCAGGAATGGATCATAGGACAACGGTCAAACTTAACCTTAGTAACTAGTGGACTAAGGAATTTTCTCGATAATGGAGGTGGTAAAAGAGTTCGTCGTAAAGGGTTACGCCGATGAAAACTTTGACACTAATCCGGATTACTCTGAGTAGTAAACCGGATTCGTATAGTAGAACAGTTATTTGGAATAGCTCCAAATAGAGCGTGGTAGCTGCATCTAGAGATGACATAGAGATTTGCAAAGCACACACGGATTTGAAAGGTTCAGATCCGTTGACTAATAACCTCTCTCACAAGTGAGATATGATCAAACCCCACGGGTGTTGATTCATTACAATCACATAGTGATGTGAACTAGATTATTGACTCTAGTGCAAGTGGGGGACTGTTGGAAATATGCCCTAGAGGCAATAATAAAATGGTTATTATTGTATTTCCTTGTTCATGATAATTGTCTATTGTTCATGCTATAATTGTATTGACCGGAAACCGCAATGCATGTGTGAATACATAGACCACAACATGTCCCTAGTGAGCCTCTAGTTGACTAGCTCGTTGATCAACAGATGGTCATTGTTTCCTGACCATGGACATTGGATGTCATTGATAATGGGATCACATCATTAGGAGAATGATGTGATGGATAAGACCCAATCCTAAGCATAGCACAAGATCATGTAGTTCATTTGCTAAAGCTTTTCTAATGTCAAGTATCATTTCCTTAGACCATGAGATTGTGTAACTCCCGGATACCGTAAGAGTGCTTTGGGTGTACCAAACGTCACAACATAACTGGGTGACTATAAAGGTACACTACAGGTATCTCCGAAAGTGCCTGTTGGGTTGGCACGAATCGAGACTGGGATTTGTCACTCCGTATGACGGAGAGGTATCTCTGGGCCCACTCGGTAATGCATCATCATAATGAGCTCAATATGACTAAGTAGTTAGTCACGGGATCATGCATTACGGAATGAGTAAAGTGACTTGCCGGTAACGAGATTGAACGAGGTATTGGGATACCGATGATCGAATCTCGGGCAAGTAACGTACCGATTGACAAAGGGAATTGCATACGGGATTGCTTGAATCCTTGGCATCGTGGTTCATCCGATGAGATCATCGTGGAACCTGTGGGAGCCAACATGGGTATCCAGATCCCGTTGTTGGTTATTGGCCAGAGAGCTGTCTCGGTCATGTCTGCATGGTTCCCGAACTCGTAGGGTCTACACACTTAAGGTTCGATGATGCTAGGGTTATAAAGGAAGTTTGTATGTGGTTACTGAATGTTGTTCGGAGTCCCATATGAGATCCCGGACGTCACGAGGAGTTCTAGAATGGTCCGGAGGTAAAGATTTATATATGGGAAGTCTAGTTTCTGTCACCAGAATAGTTTCGGGGGTTATCGGTATTGTACCGGGACCACCGAAAGGTGTCCGGAGGTCCACCGGGTGGGGCCACCTGCCCCGGGGGACTTAATGGGCTGAATATGGGAGGGAGCCAGCCCCTAGTGGGCTGGTGCGCCCCTCCCCAAGGGCCCAAGGCGCCTAGGGTTGAAAACCCTATGGGAGGGGGCGCCTCCACCTTGCTTGGGGGGCAAGTCTCCCCCTCCTGGCGGCCACCCCTCCCATCTAGATGGGATATGGAGGGGGCCGGCCCCCTCTTTCCTTCCCCTATATATAGTGGGGGTTTTGGGGCTGCCCAAGACATGAGTTTTTCTCTCCCTGGCGCAGCCCTACCCCAATCCCTCCTCGTCTCTCGCAGTGCTTGGCGAAGCCCTGCTGGAGTGCCACGCTCCTCCATCACCACCACGCCGTTGTGCTGCTGCTGGACGGAGTCTTCCCCATCCTCTCCCTCTCTCCTTGATGGATCAAGGCACGGGAGACGTCACCGGGTTGTACGTGTGTTGAACGCGGAGGCACCGTTCTTCGGTGCTTAGATCGGATCCGGCCGCGATCTGAATCGCTTCGTGAATGACTCCACCGACCGCGTTCTTGTAACGCTTCCGCATCGCGATCTTCAAGGGTATGAAGATGCACTCCCTCTCTCTCTCTCGTTGCATCTTGGTGATGCGTAGAAAATTTTGAATTTCTGCTACGTTCTCCAACAGTGGCATCATGAGCTAGGTCTATTGCGTAGATTCTATGCATGAGTAGAACACAAGTTGTTGTGGGCGTTGATTTTGTTCAATATGCTTACCGTTACTAGTCCTATCTTGGTTCGACGGTATTGTGGGATGAAGCGGCCCAGACCGACCTTACACGTACACTTACGTGAGACAGGTTCCACCGACTGACATGCACTTGTTGCATAAGGTGGCTAGCGGGTGCCAGTCTCTCCCACGTTCTTGCTAGAAACCCATAGCAGCCACGTAAAACATGCAAACAACATTTAGAGGACGTCTAACTTGTTTTTGTAGGGTTTGCTATGTGTGATATGGCCAAGAAGGATGTGATGAATGAAATATATGTGATGTATGAGATTGATCATATTCTTGTAATAGGAATCACGACTTGCATGTCGATGAGTATGACAACCGGCAGGAGCCATAGGAGTTGTCTTTATTTATTCTATGACCTGCGTGTCACTGAATAACGCCATGTAATTACTTTACTTCATTGCTAAACCGTTAGCCATAGTAGTAGAAGTAATAAGTTGGCGAGACAACTTCATGGAGACACGATGATGGAGATCATGATGATGGAGATCATGGTGTCATGCCGGTGACAATGATGATCATGGAGCCCCGAAGATGGAGATCAAAAGGAGCAAAATGATATTGGCCATATCATGCCACTATTTGATTGCATGTGATGTTTATCATGTTTATGCATCTTATTTGCTTAGAACGACGGTAGTAAATAAGATGATCCCTCATAATAATTTCAAGAAAGTGTTCCCCCTAACTGTGCACCGTTGCGAAAGATCGTTGCTTCGAAGCACCACGTGATGATCGGGTGTGATAGATTCTAACGTTCACATACAACGGGTGTAAGCCAGATTTACACACGCGAAACACTTAGGTTGACTTGACGAGCCTAGCATGTACAGACATGGCCTCGGAACACGAGAGACCAAAAGGTCGAGCATGAGTCATATAGTAGATACGATCAACATGAAGATGTTCACCGATGATGACTAGTCCGTCTCACGTGATGATCGGACACGGCCTAGTTGACTCGGATCATGTATCACTTAGATGACTAGAGGGATGTCTATCTGAGTGGGAGTTCATTAGATGAACTTAATTATCATGAACATAGTCAAAAGGTCTTTGCAAATTATGTCGTAGCTCGCGTTTTAGTTCTACTGTTTTAGATATGTTCCTAGAGAAAATTTAGTTGAAAGTTGATAGTAGCAATTATGCGGACTGGGTTCGTAAACCGAGGATTGTCCTCATTGCTGCGTAGAAGGCTTATGTCCTTAATGCACCACTTGGTGTGCTGAACCTCGAACATCGTCTATGGATGTTGCGAACATATGACATACACATTTTGATGACTACATGATAGTTCAGTAATGTTAAACGGTTTAGAATTGAGGCACCGAAGACGTTTTTGAAACGTCACAGAACATGTGAGATGTTCCAAGGGCTGAAATTGGGATTTCAGGCTAGTGCCCACGTGAAAAGGTATGAGACCTCTGACAAGTTTCTTAGCCTACAAACTAAGGGAGAAAAGCTCAATCGTTGAGCATGTGCTCAGATTGTATGAGTACTACAATCACTTGAATCGAATAGGAGTTAATCTTCCAGATTAGATAGTGATGTTTCTCCAAAGTCACTACCACCAAGCTACTAGAGCTTCGTGATGAACTATAATAGATCACGGATTGATATGATGATCCTTGAGCTATTCGCGATGTTTGACACCGCAAAAGTAGAAATCAAGAAGGAGCATCAATTGTTGATGGTTAGTGAAACCACTAGTTTCAAGAAGGGCAAGCGCAAGAAGGGATACTTCATGAAACGGCAAAACAGTTGCTGCTCTAGTGAAGAAACCCAAGGTTGAACCCAAACCCGAGACTGAGTGCTTCTGTAATAAGGGGAACGGTCACTGGAGCAGAATTACCCTAGATACTTGGTAGATAAGAAGGCATGCAAGCTCGATAGAAGTATATTAGATATACATATTATTAATGTGTACTTTACTAGTACTCCTAGTAGCACCATGGTAATAGATACCGGTTCGGTTGCTAAGTGTTAGTAACTCGAATAAAAGGCTACGGAATAAACAGAGACTAGATATAGGCGAGGTGACGATATGTGTTGGAAGTATTTCCAAGGTTGATGTGATCAAACATCGCACGCTCCCTCTACCATCGGGATCAATGTTAAACCTAAATAATTGTTATTTGGTGTTTGCGTTGAGCATAGACATGATTGGATTATGTCTATCGCAATATGGTTATTCATTTAAGGAGAATAATGGTTACTCTGTTTATTTGAATAATACCTTCAATGGTCTTGCACCTAAAATGAATGGTTTATTGAATCTCGATTGTAGTGATACACATGTTCATGCCAAAAGATATAAGATAGTAATGATAGTACCACATACTTGTGGCACTGCCTTTTGAGTCATACTGGTATAAAATGCATGAAGAAGCTCCATGTTGATGGATCTTTGGACTCACTCGTTTTTGAAAAGTTTGAGACATGCGAACCATGTCTATTGGTATGTACGCATGAAGAAACTCCATGCAGATGGGTCATTTGGACTCACTTGTTTTTGAATCACTTGAGACATGCAAATCATACCACATGGGCAAGATGACTGAAAAGCCTCGTTTTCAGTAAGATAGAACAAGAGAGCAACTTGTTGGAAGTAATGCATTTTGATGTGTGTTGTCCAATGAGTGCCGAGGCACGAAGTGGATATTGTTATGTTCTTACTTCACAGATGATTTGAGTAGATGCTGAGTATATTTACTTGATGAAACACAAGTCTGAATTATTGAAATGTTCAAGTAATTTCAGAGTGAAGTTGAAGATCATCGTGACAAGAGGATAAAATATCTATGATATGATCATAGAGATGAATATCTGAGTTACGAATTTGGTACACAATTAAGACCTTGTAGAAATTGTTTCACAACTAATACCGCCTGGAACACCATAGTGTGATGGTGTGTCCGAACATCATAGCTGCACCCTATTGGATATGGTGCATACCATGATGTCTCCTATCAAATTACCACTATCGTTCATGGGTTAGGCATTAGAGACAACCGCATTCACTTTAAATAGGGCACCACGTAATTTCGTTGAGATGACACCGTATGAATTATGGTTTAGAGAAACCTAAGCTGTCGTTTGTTGAAATTTTGGGGCTGCGACGCTTATGTGAAAAAGGTTTCATCCTGATAAGCTCGAAGCCAAAGCGGAGAAATACATCTTCATAGGACACCGAAAATAGTTGGGTATACCTCCTAATTCAGACCCGGAAGCAAAAGTGATTGTTTCTAGAAATGGGTCCTTTCTCGAGGAATAGTTTCTCTCGAAAGAATTGAGTGGGGGGATGGTGGAGACTTCATGAGGTTATTGAACCATCACTTCAACCAGTGTGTAGAAGGGTACAAGAAGTTGTTCCTGTGGCACTGATGTCTACTACACAACCTTCTTCTTGTAGACGTTGTTGGGCTTGCAAGTGGACATGTTTGTAGGACAGTAGCAAATTTCCCTCAAGTGGATGACCTAAGGTTTATCAATCTGTAGGAGGCGTAGGATGAAGATGGTCTCTCTCAAACAACCCTGCAACCAAATAACAAAGAGTCTCTTGTATCCCCAACACACCCAATACAATAGTAAATTGTATAGGTGCACTAGTTCGGCGAAGAGATGAAGATACAGGTGCAATATGGATGGTAGATAAAGGTATTTGTAATCTGAAATAATAAAAACAGCAAGGTAACGAGCGATAAAAGTGAGCATAAATGGTATTGCAATGATAGGAAACAAGGCCTAGGGTTCATACTTTCACTAGTGCAAGTTCTCTCAACAATAATGACATAGATAGATCTTATAAGAAGCCCTCAACATGCAACAAAGAGTCACTCCAAAGCCACTAATAGCGGAGAACAAACGTAGAGATTATGGTAGGGTACGAAACCACCTCAAAGTTATTTTTTCGGATCGATCTATAAAAGAGTTCGTACTAGAATAACACCTTAAGACACAAATCAACCAAAACCCTAATGTCACCTAGATACTCCATTGTCACCTCAAGTATCCGTGGGCATGATTATACGATATGCATCACACAATCTCAGATTCATCCAACCAACATAAAAGTACTTCAAAGAGTGCCCCAAAGCTACTACCGGAGAGTCAAGAACGTGTGCCAACCCCTATGCATAGGTTCCCAATGTCACGAAACCCGCAAGTTGATCACCAAAACATACATCAAGTGGCACATGATATCCCATTGTCACCACAGATAATCGCGGCAAGACATACATCAAGTGTTCTCATAAAAGACTCAATCCAATAAGATAACTTCAAAGGGGAAACTCAATTCATCACAAGAGAGTACAGGGGGAGAAACATCATAAGATCCAATTACAATAGCAAAGCTCGGGATACATCAAGATCATGCCATAGAGGGAACACGAGAGAGAACACGAGAGAGAGAGAGATCAAACACATAGCTACTGGTACATACCCTCAGCCCCGAGGGTGAACTACTCCCTCCTCGTCATGGATAGCGCCGGGATGATGAAGATGGCCACCGGTGATGGGTTCCCCCTCCGGCAGGGTGCCGGAACGGGCTCCCGAGAGGTTTTTGGTGGCTACAGAGGCTTGCGGCGGCGGAACTCCCGATCTATTTTCTGTTCTAGAAGTTTTAGGGTACGTAGGTATATATGGGTGCAAGGGGTACGTCCGTGGAGCTACGGGGGCCCCACGAGGCAGGGGGCACACCCTAGGGGGGTGGGCGCGCCCCCCACCTGTTGGGGAACGTAGCAGAAATTCAAAATTTTCCTACGAGTCACCAAGATCTATCTATGGAGAAACCAGCAACGAGAGAGAGGGGAGTGCATCTACATACCCTTGTAGATCGCTAAGCGGAGGCGTTCAAGAGAACGGGGTTGAAGGAGTCGTACTCGTCGTGATCCAAATCACCGGAGATCCTAGTGCCGAACGGACGGCACCTCCGCGTTCAACACACGTACAACCCGGTGACGTCTCCCATGCCTTGATCCAGCAAGGAGAGAGGGAGAGGTTGGGGAAGACTCCGTCCAGCAGTAGCACAACGGCGTGGTGGTGGTGGAGGAGCGTGGCAATCCTGCAGGGCTTCGCCAAGCACCACGGGAGAGGAGGAGAAAGAGAGGCAGGGATGCGCCAACAAGAGAAGAACTTCGTGTATTGGGCTGCTCCTTTGCCTCCACTATATATAGGGGAAGAGGGAGGATTGCGCCCCCACCTAGGGTTCCCTCCCTAGGGGTGGCGGCAGCCCCAATCCCCATCTGGGGTAGCGGCCAAGGGGGAAGAGGGGGAAACTTGCTCCCCTAGCAAGGTGGGGTGCCCCCTCCCCAAACCCTAGGCGCCTTGGGCCCTTGTGGGGGGGGGCACACCAGCCCACCTGGGGCTGGTCCCTTCCCACACTTGGCCCATGCAGCCCTCCGGGGCCAGTGGCCCCACTTGGTGGACCCCCGGGACCCTCCCGGTGGTCCCGGTACATTACCGATAAAACCCGAAACTTTTCCGGTGACCAAAACAGGACTTCCTATATATAAATCTTTACCTCCGGACCATTCCAGAACTCCTCATGACGTCCAGGATCTTATCCGGGACTCCGAACAACATTCGGTAACCACGTATATCTATTCCCTATAACCCTAGTATCATCAAACCTTAAGTGTGTAGACCCTACGGGTTCGGGAACCATGCAGACATGACCGAGACGTTCTCCGGTCAATAACCAACAGCGGGATCTGGATACCCATGTTGTCTCCCACATGTTCCACGATGATCTCATCATATGAACCACGATGTCGAGGATTTAATCAATCCCGTATACAATTCCCTTTGTCTAGCGGTATTGTACTTGCCCGAGATTCGATCGTCGGTATCCCGATACCTTGTTCAATCTCGTTACCGGCAAGTCTCTTTACTCGTTCCGTAACACATCATCCCGTGATCAACCCCTTGGTCACATTGTGCACATTATGATGATGTCCTACCGAGTGGGCCCAGAGATACCTCTCCGTCACGCGGAGTGACAAATCCTAGTCTTGATTCGTGCCAACCCAACAAAGACTTTCGGATATACCTGTAGTGCACCTTTATAGCCACCCAGTTACGTTGAGACGTTTGGTGCACCCAAAGCATTCCTACGGTATCCGGGAGTTGCACAATCTCATGGTCTAAGGAAATGATACTTGACATTAGAAAAGCTTTAGCATACGAACTACGATCTTTGTGCTAGGCTTAGGATTGGGTCTTGTCCATCACATCATTCTCCTAATGATGTGATCCCGTTATCAACGACATCCAATGTCCATGGTCAGGAAACCGCAACCATCTATTGATCAACGAGCTAGTCAACTAGAGGCTTACTAGGGACATGGTATTGTCTATGTACCCACACATGTATCTGAGTTTCCTATCAATACAATTATAGCATGGATAATAAATGATTATCATGAACAAGGAAATATAATAATAATAACTAATTTATTATTTCCTCTAGGGCATATTTCCAACAGTCTCCCACTTGCACTAGAGTCAATAATCTAGTTCACATCGCCATGTGATTAACACTCACAGGTCACATCGCCATGTGACCAACATCCAAAGAGTTTACTAGTGTCACTAAACTAGTTCACATCATCAAGTGATTAAGACTCAATGAGTTCTGGGGTTTGATCATGTTTTGCTTGTGAGAGAGGTTTTAGTCAACGGGTCTGCAACATTCAGATCTGTATGTACTTCGCAAATCTCTAGGTCATATTGTAAATGCTGCTTCCACGCTCCACTTGGAGCTATTCCAAATGGTTGCTCCACTATATGTATCCGGTTTGCTACTCAGAGTCATTTGGATAGGTGTTAAAGCTTGCATCGACGTAACCCTTTACGCCGAACTCTTTATCACCTCCATAATCGAGAAACATGTCCTTTATTTACTCCAAGGACAATTTTGACCGCTGCCCAATGATCCATTCCTGGATCATTCTTGTACCCCTTGACTGACTCATGGCAAGGCACACTTCCGGTGCGGTACACAACATAGCATACTATAGAGCCTATGTCTGAAGCATAGGGGACGACCTTCGTCCTTTCTCTTTCTTCTGCCGTGGTCGAGCTTTAACTCTTAACTTCATACCTTACAACTCAGGCAAGAACTCCTTCTTTGACTGATCCATCTTGAACACCTTCAAGATCATGTCAAGGTATGTGCTCATTTGAAAGTACCATTTAGCGGTTTTTGATCTATCCTCATAGATCTTGATGCTCAATGTTCAAGCAGCTTAATCCAGGTTTTCTATTGAAAAACACTTTTCAAATAACCCTATATGCTTACCAGAAATTCTACATCATTTCTGATCAACAATATGTCAACAACATATACTCATTAGAAATTCTATAGTGCTCCCACTCACTTCTTTGGAAATACAAGTTTCTCATAAACTTTGTATAAATCCAAAATCTTTGATCATCTCATCAAAGCGTACATTCCAACTCCGAGATGCTTACTCCAGTCCTTAGAAGGACTGCTGGAGCTTTGCATACTTGTTAGCATCTTTCAAGATTGTCAAAACCTTCTGGTTGTATCACATACAACCTTTCCTTACGAAAACTGGTAAGGAAACTCGTTTTGACATCCATCTGCCAGATTTCATAAATGCAGCTAATGCTAACATGATTCCGACGGACTTAAGCATCGCTACAGATGAGAAAATCTCATCGTAGTCAACTCCTTGAACTTGTGAAAAACTCTTTGCCACAAGTCGAGCTTCATAGACGGTGACATTACCATCCACGTCCGTCTTCTTCTTAAAGATCCACTTATCTCAATGGCTTGCCGATCATCGGGCAAGTCCACCAAAGTCGGATTTCATGGCTTCTAACCATTTGTCGGAATATGGACCCACCATCGCTTCTCCATAGCTCGTAGGTCCATTGTTGTCTAGCAACATGACCTTCAAGATAGGATTACTGTACCACTCTAAAATAGTACGCATCCTTGTCACCCTACGAGGTACGGTAGTGACTTGATCCGAAAATTCATGATCACTATCATAAGCTTCTACTTCAATTGGTGTAGGTGCCACAGGAACAACTTCCTGTGCCCTGCTACATACTAGTTGAAGTGATGGTTCAATAACCTCATCAAGTCTCCACCATCCTCCCACTCAATTCTTTCGAGAGAAACTTTTCCTCGAGAAAGGACCCGTTTCTAGAAACAATCTCTTTTGCTTCCGGATCTGAATTAGGAGGTATACCCAACTGTTTTGGGTGTCCTATGAAGATGCATTTTATCTGATTTGGGTTCGAGCTTATCAACCTGAAACTTTTCACATAAGCGTCGCAGCCCCAAACTTTTAAGAAACGACAACTTGGGTTTCTCCAAACCATATTTCAAACGGTGTCGTCTCAACGGAATTACGTGGTGCCCTATTAAAGTGAGTGCGGTTGTCTCTAATGCCTAACCCATGAACGATAGTGGTAATTCGATAAGAGACATCATGGTACGCACCATATATATCCAATAGGGTGCAACTATGATGTTCGGACACACCATCACACTATGGTGTTCCAGATGGTATTAATTGTGAAACAAATTCCACAATGTCTTAATTGCGTGCCAAAGCTCGTAACTCAGATACTCATCTCTATGATCATATCATAGACATTTTATCCTCTTGTCACGATGATCTTCAACTTCACTCTGAAATTACTTGAACCATTCAATGATTCAGACTTGTGTTTCATCAAGTAAATATACTCAGTATCTACTCAAATCATCCGTGAAGTAAGAACATAATGATATCCACTGCGTGCCTCAACACTCATTGGACTGCACACATCAAAATGTATTACTTCCAACAAGTTGCTTTCTTGTTCCATTTTACTGAAAACGAGGCTTTCAGTCATCTTGCCCATGTGGTATGATTTGCATGTCTCAAGTGATTCAAAATCAAGTGAGTCCAAACGATCCATCTGCATGGAGTTTCTTCATGCGTACATACCAATATACATGGTTTGCATGTCTCAAACTTTTCAAAACGAGTGAGTCCAAAGATCCATCAACATGGAGCTTCTTCATGCGTTTTATACCAATATGACTTACATGGCAGTGCCACAAGTAGGTGGTACTACCATTACTATCTTATATCTTTTGGCATGAACATGTGTATCATTACGATCGAGATTCAATAAACCATTCATTTTAGGTGCAAGACCATTGAAGGTATTATTCAAATAAACAGAGTAACCATTATTCTCCTTAAATGAATAAGCGTATTGCGATAGAGATAATCCAATCATGTCTATGCTCAACACAAACACCAAATAACAATTATTTAGGTTTAACACCAATCTTGATGGTAGAGGGAGCGTGCGATGCTTGATCACATCAACCTTGGAAACACTTCCAACACATATCGTCAGCTCACCTTTAGCTAGTCTCCGTTTATTCCGTAGCTTTTATTTCGAGTTACTAACACTTAGCAACCGAACCGGTATCTAATACCCTGGTGCTGCTAGGAGTACTAGTAAAGTACACATTAACATGATGTATATCCAATATACTTCAGTCGACCTTGCCTGCCTTCTTATCAACCAAGTATCTAGGGTGGTTCTGCTTTAGTGTCCGTTCCTCTCATTACAGAAGCACTTAGTCTCGGGTTTGGGTTCAACCTTGGGTTTTCACTAGAGCAGCAACTGTTTTGCCGTTTCATGAAGCATCCCTTCTTGCCCTTGCCCTTCTTGAAACTAGTGGTTTTACTAACCATCAACAATTGATGCTCCTACTTGACTTCTACTTTCGCGGTGTCAAACATCGCGAATACTGCAAGGATCATCATATCTATCCCTGATATGTTATAGTTCATCATGAAGCTCTAGCAGCTTGGTGGCAATGACTTTGGAGAAACATCACTATCTCATCTGGAAGATTAACTCCCACTCGATTCAAGTGATTGTTGTACCCAGACAATCTGAGTACAAGCTCAACGATTGAGCTTTTCTCCCTTAGTTTGCAGGCTAAGAATCTCGTCGGAGGTCTTATACCTCTTGATGTGGGCACGAGCCTGAAATACCAACTTCAGCCCTCGAAACATCTCATATGTTCTGCGACGTTTCGAAATCGTCTTTGGTGCCTCAACTCTATACCGTTTAACTGAACTATCACGTAGTTATCAAAACGTGTATGTCAGATGTTCGCAACATCCACAGACGACGTTTGAGGTTCAGCACACCGAGCGGTGCATTAAGGACATAACCCTTCTATGAAGCAACAAGGACAATCCTCAGTTTTCGGACCCAGTCCGCATAATTCCTACTATCAACTTTCAACTAAATTTTCTCTAGGAACATATCTAAAACAGTAGAACTAAAGCGCGAGCTACGACATAATTTCCAAGAATCTTTTGACTATGTTCAGGATAATTAAGTTCATCTTATGAACTCCCACTCAGATAGACATCCCTCTAGTCATCTAAGTGATTACATGATCCGAGTCAACTAGGTCGTGTCCGATCATCACGTGAGACGGACTAGTCATCATCGGTGAACATCTTCATGTTGATCGTATCTACCATACGACTCATGCTCGACCTTTCCGTCTCTTGTGTTCCGAGGCCATGTCTGTACATGCTAGGCTCGTCAAGTTAACCTAAGTGTTTCGCGTGTGTAAATCTGGCTTACACCCGTTGTATGTGAACATTAGAATCTATCACACCCGATCATCATGTGGTGCTTCGAAACGACGAACTTTCGCAACGGTGCACAGTTAGGGGGAACACTTTCTTGAAATTTTAATGAGGGATCATATTATTTACTACCGTCGTTCTAAGCAAATAAGATGTATAAACATGATAAATATCACATGCAATCAAATAGTGACATGATATGGCCAATATCATTTTGCTCCTTTTGATCTCAATCTTCGGGGCTCCATGATCATCATCGTCACCGGCATGACACCATGATCTCCATCATCATGATCTCCATCATCGTGTCTCCATGAGGTTGTCTCGCCAACTATTACTTCTACTACTACGGCTAACGGTTTAGCAATAAAGTAAAGTAATTACATGGCGTTGTTCAATGACACGCAGGTCATACAATAAATAAAGAAAACTCCTATGGCTCCTGCCGGTTGTCATACTCATCGACATGCAAGTCATGATTCCTATTACAAGAACATGATCAATCTCATACATCACATATCATTCATCACATTCTTTTTGGCCATATCACATCACATAGCATACCCTGCAAAAACAAGTTAGACATCCTCTAATTGTTGTTTGCATGTTTTACGTGGCTGCTATGGGTTTCTAGCAAGAACGTTTCTTACCTACGCAAAAACCACAACGTGATATGTCAATTGCTATTTACCCTTCATAAGGACCCTTTTCATCGAATCTGATCCGACTAAAGTGGGAGAGACTGGCAGCCGCTAGCCACCTTATGCAACAAGTGCATGTGAGTCGGTGGAACCTGTCTCACGTAAGTGTACGTGTAAGGTCGGTCCGGGCCGCTTCATCCCACAATACCGTACAAACAAGATTGGAATAGTAACAGTAAGCATATTGAACAAAATCAATGCCCACAACTACTTTGTGTTCTACTCGTGCATAGAATCTATGCAATAGACCTAGCTCTGATACCATTGTTGGGGAACGTAGCAAAAATTCAAAATTTTCCTATGAGTCACCAAGATCTATCTATGGAGAAACCAGCAACAAGAGAGAGGGGAGTGCATCTACATACCCTTGTAGATCGCTAAGCAGAAGCGTTCAAGAGAACGAGGTTGAAGGAGTCGTACTCGTCGTGATCCAAATCACCGGAGATCCTAGTGCTGAACGGACGGCACCTCCGCGTTCAACACACGTGCAGCCCGGTGACGTCTCCCATGCCTTGATCCAGCAAGGAGAGAGGGAGAGGTTGGGGAAGACTCCGCCCAGCAGCAGCACAACGGCGTGGTGGTGGTGGAGGAGTGTGGCAATCCTGCAGGGCTTCGCCAAGCACCGCGGGAGAGGAGGAGAAAGAGAGGCAGGGCTGCGCCAACAGGAGATGAACTTCGTGTATTGGGCTGCTCCTTTGCCTCCAATATATATAGGGGAAGAGGGAGGGCTGCGCCCCCACCTAGGGTCCCTCCCTAGGGGTGGCGGCACCCCCAATCCCCATCTGGGGTGGCGGCCAAGGGGGAAGAGGGGGAAACTTGCCCCCCAAGCAAGGTGGGGCACCCCCTCCCCAAACCCTAGGCGCCTTGGGCCCTTGTGGGGGGGGGCATACCAGCCCACCTGGGGCTGGTCCCTTCCCACACTTGGCCCATGCAGCCCTCCGGGGCCGGTGGCCCCACTTGGTGGACCCCCGGGACCCTCCCGATGGTCCCGGTACATTACCGATAAAACCCGAAACTTTTCCGGTGACCAAAACAGGACTTCATATATATAAATCTTTACCTCCGGACCATTCCGGAACTCCTCATGATGTCCGGGATCTTATCCGGGACCCCGAACAACATTCGGTAACCACGTATATCTATTCCCTATAACCCTAGCGTCATCAAACCTTAAGTGTGTAGACCCTACGGGTTCGGGAACCATGCAGACATGACCGAGACGTTCTCCGGTCAATAACCAACAGCAGGATCTGGATACCCATGTTGGCTCCCACATGTTCCACGATGATCTCATCGGATGAACCACGATGTCGAGGATTCAATCAATCCCGTATACAATTCGCTTTGTCTAGCGGTATTGTACTTGCCCGAGATTCAATTGTCGGTATCCCGATACCTTGTTCAATCTCGTTACCGGCAAGTCTCTTTACTCGTTGCATAACACATCATCCCGTGATCAACCCCTTGGTCACATTGTGCACATTATGATGATGTCCTACCGAGTGGGCCCAGAGGTACCTCTCCGTCACGCGGAGTGACAAATCCTAGTCTCGATTCGTGCCAACCCAACAGACACTTCCAGAGATACCCGTAGTGCACCTTTATAGACACCCAGTTAAGTTGTGACGTTTGGTGCACCCAAAGCATTCCTACGGTATCTGGGAGTTGCACTATCTCATGGTCTAAGGAAATGATACTTGACATTAGAAAAGCTTTAGCATACAAACTACGATATTTGTGCTAGGCTTAGGATTGGGTCTTGTCCATCACATCATTCTCCTAATGATGTGATCCCGTTATCAACGACATCCAATGTCCATGGTCAGGAAACCGCAACCATCTATTGATCAACGAGCTAGTCAACTAGAGGCTTACTAGGGACATGGTGTTGTCTATGTACCCACACATGTATCAGAGTTTCCTATCAATACAATTATAGCATGGATAATAAACGATTATCATGAACAAGGAAATATAATAATAATAACTAATTTATTATTGCGTCTAGGGAATATTTCCAACACCACCCTCGTGAGCACCTCCCGTATCTCCTGACGTGCACTCCAAGTCCATCGGGCGGCTTTCCTTCCAAAAATAACTTCTCAAGTTGATTTCGTTCCGTTTTGACTCCGTCTGATATTCCTTTTCCTCGAAACACTGAAATATGCATAAAACAGCAAATCTGGGCTGGGCCTCTGGTTAATAGGTTAGTCCCAAAAATAATATAAAAGCGGATAATAAAGCCCAATATTGCCTAAAACAGTAGATAAAGTAGCATGGAGCAATAAAAAATTATAGATACGTTGGAGATGTATCAAGCATCCCCAAGCTTAATTCTTGCTCGTCCTCGAGTAGGTAAATGATAAAAATAGAATTTTTGTTGCGGAGTGATACTTTGGCATAATTTCAATGTAAATCTTCTTAATTGTGGCATGAATATTCAGATCCGAGAGATTCAAGACAAAAGTTCATATTGGCATAAAAATAATAATACTTCAAGCATACTAACTAAGCAACTATGTCTTCTCAAAATAACATGGCCAAAGAAAGTTATCCCTACAAAATCATATAGTCTGGCTATGCTCCATCTTCATCACACAAAGTATTTAATCATGCACAACCCCGATGACAAGCCAAGCAATTGTTTCATACTTTAATAATCTCAAACTCTTTCAACTTTCACGCAATACATGAGCGTGAGCCATGGACATAGCACTATACGTGGAATAGAATGGTGGTTGTGGAGAAGAAAAAAAAGGAGAAGATAGTCTCACATCAACTAGGTGTATCAATGGGCTATGGAGATGCCCATTAATAGATATCAATGTGAGTGAGTAGGGATTGCCATGCAACGGATGCACTAGAGCTATAAATATATGAAAGCTCAACAAAAGAAACTAAGTGGGTGTGCATCCAACTTGCTTGCTCACGAAGACCTAGGGAACTTTTGAGGAAGCCCATCATTGGAATATACAAGCCAAGTTCTATAATGAAAAATTCCCACTAGTATATGAAAGTGACAACATATGAGACTCTCTATTATGAAGATCATGGTGCTACTTTGAAGCACAAGTGTGGTAAAAGGATAGTAACATTGTCCCTTCTCTCTTTTTCTCTCATTTTTTTGTTTTTTTTTGTTTGGGCCTTTTTTTATGGCCTCTTTTTTTATTTTTCGTCCGGAGTCTCATCCCGACTTATGGGGGAATCATAGTCTCCATCATCCTTTCCTCACTGGGACAATGCTCTAATAATGATGATCATCACACTTTTATTTTTCTTACAACTCAACATTGCAACTCGATACTTAGAACAAAATATGACTCTATATGAATGCCTCGGGTGGTGTACCGGGATATGCAATGAATCAAGAGCGACATGTATGAAAATTATGAGGGTGGCCTTGCCACAAATACAATGTCAACTACATGTTCATGCAAAAAGCAATATGACAAAAGTAATGTGTGTCATATGAACGGAACGGTGGAAAGTTACATGGCAATATATCTCGGAATGGCTATGGAAATGTGTAGGACCTTGAAGTATGTCTAGAGGGGGGTGATTAGACTACTTGACCAATAAAAACTTAACCTTTTCCCAATTTTATAGTTTGGCAGATTTTAGCTATTTTAGGACAAGTCAAGCAATCATGACACAATTCAAGCAAGCATGCAAAGAGTGTATAGGTAGCAGAAATTAAAGCATGCAACTTGCAAGAAAGTAAAGGGAAGGGTTTGGAGGATTCAAACGCAATTGGAGACACGGATGTTTTTGGCGTGGTTCCGATAGGTGGTGCTATCGTACATCCACGTTGATGGAGACTTCAACCCACGAAGGGTAATGGCTGTGCGAGTCCACGGAGGGCTCCACCCACGAAGGGTCCACGAAGTAGCAACCTTGTCTATCCCACCATGGCCGTCGCCCATGAAGGACTTGCCTCACTAGCGGTAGATCTTCACGAAGTAGGCGATCTCCTTGCCCTTACAAACTCCTTGGTTCAACTCCACAATCTTGTCGGAGGCTCCCAAGTGACACCTAGCCAATCTAGGAGACACCACTCTCCAAGAAGTAACAAATGGTGCGTTGATGATGAACTCCTTGCTCTTGTGCTTCAAATGATAGTCTCCCCAACACTCAACTCTCTCTCATAGGATTTGGATCTGGTGGAAAGAGGGTTTGAGTGGAAAGCAACTTGGGGAAGGCTAGAGATTAAGATTCATATGGTAGGAATGGAATATCTTGGCCTCAACACATGAGTAGGTGGTTCTCTCTCAGAAATGGTAAGTTGGAAGTGTAGGTTCAGTCTGATGGCTCTCTCCACGAATGAAGAGGAGGTGGAGGGGTATATATAGCATCCACACAAAATCTAACCGTTACACACAATTTACCAAACTCGGTGGGACCGAATCGTTAAACTCGGTCGGACCGATTTAGTAAACCTAGTGACCGTTAGTGATTTTCGGTGGGACTGACATGCATCTCGGTGAGGCCGATTCGGTTAGGGTTAGGGCATAACGTAATCTCGGTAAGACCGATTACACAAACTCGGTGGGACCGATTTTGGTAATAAGCTTTCCAGAGAGTTGGTCAGGTAAACTCGGTGGGACCGATTTGCTCTTTTCGGTGAGACCGAAATGTTACAAAAAAGGAAACAAAGAGTTTACATTGCAATCTCAGTGGGACCGATCCTCACTTCGGTTAGACCGAAATGTTACGAAGGGAAACAGAGAGATTGCAACCCCATCTCGGTGAGACCGAGATCCCTATCGGTAAGACCGATTTGCTTAGGGTTTGTGGCAGTGGCTATGACTTTTGGAATCGGTGGCGCCGGATTGGAAGAATCGGTGTGACCGATTTTGGCTTTAGGTTTAGGTCATTTGTGGATGTGGGAAAGTAGTTGAGGGTTTTGGAGCATATCACTAAGCACATGAAGCAAGAGGCTCATTAAGCAACACCTCATCCCTTCTTGATAGTATTGGCTTTTCCTATAGACTCAATGTGATCTTGGATCACTAAAATGTAAAATGAAGAGTCTTGAGCTTTTGAGCTTGAGCCAATCCTTTGTCCTTAGTATTTTGAGGGATCCACTTTCATCATCCATGCCATGCCATTGAGCTTTCCTGAAATAATAGTCTTGGAATAGCATTAGCTCAATGAGCTATATGTTGTTATGAATTACCAAAACTACCTAGGGATAGTTGCACTTTCAATCTCCCCCTTTTTGGTAATTGATGACAACATATAGATCAAAGCTTCAACAAATGATAATAAAATTTAAATAACATCATCGCTTTGAGAAGTATGTGATAAGCAAGAGCTCCCCCTAAATTTGTGCATAGTTTTAGATTTTCTTTGGACTGCAAATGCACAATGAATTAGGCTCATGGGTTACTCTTCCATGTCACATACATCTTGGTGGAGCGCTCAAAATAATAAACAATGAACACATGCACTCATCACCAAGCATAGTGAGTGATCACATAAGATAGATAGGATAATATCAAGCATGCATAAGTGTAGCTTATGATCAAACACATGATCATCAATGTCTCACAAGCATAGTATCTCAACCAAAAGCAAATAAAGATTGAAAAAACACCAAATAAAGCAAGAGAGAACAAAAGCAACTCTCTCTCTCTCTCTC
The DNA here is from genome assembly GCF_018294505.1 of Triticum aestivum. Taxonomy (NCBI): domain Eukaryota; kingdom Viridiplantae; phylum Streptophyta; class Magnoliopsida; order Poales; family Poaceae; genus Triticum; species Triticum aestivum. Next base: position 566,666,324 of record NC_057795.1, read on the forward strand.
GAAGCCTATGATCTATACATTTTTCTCCCCCTTTGGCAACAAGTTACTAAAAAGTTCATAGAAAATGCATAGTGCTAGATCGACTCTCAGGCTTGTTCTTCTGGTGGTGGTGTCCTGATAACTCCAAGGACGAAGGCTTCAGTTGATGTAGAGGGTGCTGGAGTTGATGCTGAAGCTGGTTGCACTGGAGCTGAAGGGGCAGTAGCTGGTGCTGAAGATGTTGCTCTAGTGTCTGTCACTGGCACTGCAACTGACCTCTGGGCTCTGGGCACTCTGGCAAACACATTGGTGGTAGTCTTTCCCTTCCTCTCCTGCATGTCATCCTGCAGTTGCTCCACAACTGACTGAATCTCAGTTACCTTGACATCTAGATCATAGAATTTTTGTTCCATGATTCTTTCTAGGCTCTCCTGGTTTTGAGTTAGGGTGGACAACCCCTTCTCAATCCTCAGAGATGATGCTATCAAGTAACCAAGCTGCTCCTGTTTGGTTTTCAAGAAATATTCAGATGCCTCCTCTTGAGTTGGCATCTTGGCAGCCTTCTCCCTCTTTGCCTTCTCCTTCTTCTCCTGAGCTTGAACTGATTGTGGATCATCTTCATTCATGACAACCTCATTGTCCTCAAAGTCTGGATAAAGTGGAAAGTGTTCCTTATCCAACTGATATTTTCCTATGCCCATCTTTGAGTTTATCAATTCTTGAATCTGAGGTGCATATTCACAGCTCCTCTTCTGATCTGCTGCAGTCCTCTTGATTGTTTCAATGATCAGGCTCATGACTTTGAACTTCTGTGGCACATCAAACACATGCAACATGTTGATGGCATGCCCTCTGATCATGTTATGGTCACCAGACTTGGGCAACAAAGTGTGCCTCAGAATCCAATTTATGGTTGGCAACCCTGACAGCAGAAAGTGAACGGATCCAAACTTGTGAGTCTCTAATGCTTTGTCTGGAATTTCCTTGTACATGTGAGCCATTGAATTGTGACCCATCTTCTTCTTTGCATAAATGTCTAGGTCATCCTCATTCTCCTTGGGGGCATTGATCAGACTTGCCCATTCTTCAATAGTGGACTGGTACCTTGTACCTTCAGACATCCAAACTATTCTTCCATCTGGGTAAAAGTGTGTTGTGGAGTAGAACTGCATGATAAGCTCATCATTCCAGTTGGTGAACTTCTGTCCAACAAAATCTGCAACTCCACAAGCAACAAAGCTGTCTTGCACTCCAGGATAGTGCTATTCATTTTCCTTGATGAATTTCCAGTCAACCCACCTCATGTCACAGACTATGGGCTTCTTGTCCAATAAGATTGTCTCATAGAAGTCCTGCTGTTCCTTTGTATGGAACCTATAATCAACAACAGTTCTTCTCCTTGTGGCATATGGATCTGCCATCCTCCATATCCTCAATCCTGAGTCTTTTCTGATTCTCATGTCCTCAGCCACAGGATGGGCATCATTGTGATCTGGTATCTTTGGCTTGAGCTTCCTTAGAACCTGTCCTTCTTCATCTTCCTCCTCAGCAACCTCAGGCACTGGGGCCTTGTTCTTCTCAGCAGCTGGAATACTCCTGGTATTCCTCTTTGGTGCAGACTTGGCCTTGGGGGCAGCTTTGGGTGCTTCCTTGGGCTTAGATGTTGCAGCCCCTGATCTGATTGCATCTCCCATAAGCTTAGCTGCCTTTGGTGCTGGTGCAGAAAGCTCTTCCTCTTCCATCATGGAAGGTTGCCCAACAACTCTGGCCATGGTCTTCTTGACCCTTTCCTTCCTCTTCTTGCTTTCATCAGCTGGCTCTTTGAGATCAGGATTTTCAGGCAGTTGAGTTGATGCTCTGGCCTTGGACATAGGTTGCCTTCTTGTAGGCCTTTTAATCTTCATGCCTGGCTTTATATCCTTTGTTGATCCATATTCCTTCTTGAGCACCACTTTCTTGGAAGTAGCCTCATCTTCCTCAGCTTTGTAATCTTCATCCTCTGAATCTGAAGTTCTTTTCCTCCTTTGCCTAGTTGCAGCCTTAGGCAAATTGCTAGGAGTACTTCTGCTCCCTTCATCTGAAGTTGAGGGACTAGTGCCCTCACTCAAGTCCATCTGCTCTTCTGACCTGTTCTGGCTGTCACTTTGATCAGACATAATGCAAAAGCTGACTGTTGACCCTGTGAAGAGTTATAGATGAGATAGAAAAGATGAGCATCACAAAATGCAGAGGTTTTTGCAAAAGAATAACTCAAAAGTTCAGTCTTAGTTTTCCACATAAAGCATTTCGGATCCACCGATTTTCAAACTCGGTGATACCGAAGCAGTTTTGGAACCTAAACTGATGATCTTGGTTGGACCGAGTTTCAGTTCGGTGGTACCGAGACTGCTAGGGTTTCACAGAATCCTCAAATCGGTTGCACCGATTAGTAATTCTCAGTCAGACCGAGAGTCACTAGTGCAATGGCATAGGCTAAATCGGTGAGACCGAGTTTTTCAACTCGGTGGGTCTGAGATGGTTTCGGCGGAGACCTAACCCTAAAAATTTGAATCACATCTAATCTATGAACTACTTTGGCTGGATAGAAGAGTTTCAGTCGTGGCAAGAATCAATATGAAAACAATGTGCTAGGAATCAGATGTGGATAGCACAAAGATTAAGTCCATACCCTAACTTGGCGGTGGACTTGCTACGGCGGCAACGGCGGGGACGAAATCCGTTGACAGCGGCGGAGACCAGCGACAGGAGGCTGCTGGCGATGAGGAGACGATCCGGAGACCACGATGGCAGAGCGAGCTGTTGCGCGGGCGAAGGGTTTCGGAGAAATTTCCAAAATTTTGCCCGTGGCTATATATAGCCCGACCCTGTCGGTGTGACCGAGTGGAACAACTCGGTGGCACCGAGATGCATAACTGTGTTCAGTTACAACAACTCGGTGAGACCGAAAAGTTCAAATCGGTTGCACCGAGATTGAAAACTCAGATCAACTTGATGATCTCGGTAGGACCGAAATGGAGGAATCGGTCAGACCGAGAATCACAAAGAGGTTTTGGAAGTTTAAGTCTATGACGAATCGGGGACTCCGAGTGCTCCTCACACAGAGTGGTTCGAATCTGACTTGATCAAATTTTGTGATGTAGCATGAATAGAGTTTGAGACGAGAAAAACATAGATAGCTAAAGAAGGTTCTTAGGCATTCTTGTCCATCCACTTGGCACAAAGAAAAGAATCCAAACAAACAAAACAACAAGTGGATGTCCTTGAATGAGTAAAATATGCACCAACATGCTCACACAATAAGATGGCAATTGAAATATGTGGCAAAGCATGCACAACCAATTCTAGCATCTATCAAACAATTGGCGATGACTAGGTCATCTATATATGAGTATATTGACTTAGGAGTCAAATGAGAACATTTGATCATAGGTCATACTCATCGTTTAAGCTCAAGTGGGGTTACCACTTTTACATAATGCATTAATGTGTTCACACCATTAGAGTTGCTTTGACTCAATTCTTAGAGTTAAGCTCCCCCTAGATGTGAGATCCCCCTTAGAGGGATGAACTAACCTTGGGTTTTGTCGATGATGACTTCATGTAGGTGTTGAAGATGTAGATGCTCAATGTTGATGTAGATCATTTGGAGCAATCCTTTGGAGTGAGTTGCACTTTCAACTTGCCTACATGGGTTAGTCCCACAAGGAACAAACAAGAATATCCATAGACATAGAGTGATGCACACACAAGATGATGTCCATGAAAACATTAGGTTACCTTGTCCCTTGCCTTACCAACATGAGGGTTTGTGACTCCTTGAACTAGTGCAAGATGTGAAAGTTGATTGCACTTGTTCTTGCCAAAATGATATGAGTGAAGAATGTTGGCGGAGTCACCCTCAAGAACTCTCTAGTTCTTCTTCTTCGGGATCCACATCATCTTGATGGGAATCCTTGGAGTTGTAGTTGTACTTGATGAAGTAGAACTTGACGTAGTCTTGGGGACCCAACTGAACGAGGCTTTAGGTGCTTCTTCAAATGCATCAATCTCTTCTTGAAGCTTGTCCTTGCCTTTGTTCTTGTGGTCTTGTGGTGGAAGATCATCTTGAGCTTGTGTCCCCTTGAAGGAAGTAGGATCATACTTCTCTTGTTGAGGAACAAACTTTGTCTTGGGGTATTGATCTTCTTCCCACTCAACTCCATTGGCTTGAACTTTCGTTCAAAACCAACACCTTGATTCTTCCGGTGCCTTCCTTGCTTGCGTACAATTTCCTCGAATTGCTTACTCCCGGCAAGGCTCTTGTAAACACCTTTCTCTATAATTCCCTTCAATAAACTATTTTCTTGCTCAAGTGTAACTTGGCTAAGAGAATCATTAGTGGAATCAAGAGAACTACTAGAAGCAACAACATTGGATTTGACATTATTATTGTTACTACTAGAGGAAGTATCTTTCTTGTACTTGTTACTAGACTTGACTTGAGGCATGTAAGTAGATAAGAGTAAACGCTTGGCAATGTAAGAAGAACTTTTCTTGCGGAGATCATCATTGATTGCCTTTAAGAACTCATGCTCTTGCTCAAGATTGAGCTTTTCAAAGCGTAACTTCTCATGAGCCCTTAAAAGTTCTCGATGATCTTCGAAGATAGTTTCATGAGCCAACTTAAGAGTGTTTAGTTCTTTAGTTAGAAGCTCAATTTTCTCCTTATCATTGTCATTCGTTTGATTAGCATGATTAATTGACGTTTCATCATAGTATTCATCACTAGAGTTGTCAACAAGTAAATCATCATCCACAAGCAAGTCATCTTCATCACTATTGAAATCAACATACTCAGGATGTGTTACCTTTGGACCTTTGGCCATGAAGCATCTTCCAATTCCTTCATTTGGTGAATCAAATATGTCGTAGGAGTTGGTTGACACAAGTGCTAGACCGGCAACACCTTCATCTTGAGTATGTTCGGAGTCGGAGTGATAGCTTCTCTCGGAGTGATTGTCGGAGTCGGAGCCGGAAACCCATTCACCAACATGAGCTTGATGTCTTCGTTTTGTGTAGCTCCTTGATGACTTGTCCTTCCTTTCCGAATCCTTGCTTCTCCGTGAGGGTCTTCGTTCATAACGATCATCTCTACTCCTCCTCTCTCTTGGTGGTGATTCTTCTCTTTTGCTTCTTCTTTTTGGAGAATCTTCTCTTCTTTTGTAGGGTGCCGTACACTCATTGGAGTAGTGTCCAGGCTTCCCACAATTGTAGCAATTGCGCTCTCGACTAGAAGATCTCTTGTCATGATAAGACCTTGACTTGGAGCTTCTTTCTTTGCTTCTACTCTTGTAGAATTTGTTGAAGTTCTTCACCATTAAGCTCAATTCTTCATTGAAGGTTTGTTTCTCACTTGATGATGTGGGGGCTTCACTTGAGGCTTTGTAAGCACCACTTGACTTGTTGTGAAGTTCCTCCTTATCCTTGAGTGACATCTCATGAGCAACAATTCTTCCAATGACTTCCGTTGGCTTGAGATTTTTGTAGTTTGGCATTATTTGGATCAATGTGCACACGGTATCATACTTTCCATCCAATGCTCTTAGGATCTTCTTGATGATGAATTTGTCGGTCATCTCTTCACTCCCTAAGCCGGCAATCTCATTTGTGATAAGTGCAAGCCTAGAGTACATTTCAGCGACACCTTCACCATCCTTCATTTTGAACTTGTCAAGCTGACTTTGGAGCACATCCAACTTGGATTCCTTGACGGATTCGGTACCTTCGTGCATATCAATCAAAGTATCCCAAATTTCCTTTGCATTCTCAAGACGGCTGATTTTGTTGAACTCTTCGGGGCACAACCCGTTGAAGATGATATCACAAGCTTGAGCGTTGTATTGCAGCATCTTCAATTCTTCCGCATTCGCTTCACGGTTCGGTTCTCTCCCATCAAAGAATTCACCTTGCAAGCCAATACAAATAATTGCCCAAACGGCGGGGTTATGTCCGAGAATATGCATTTTCATCTTATGCTTCCAACTAGCAAAATTAGTACCATCAAAGTAAGGACCTCTACGGTGATAATTTCCCTCGCTAGACGCCATACTCTCCTAGGTTGTGAAACCAAGGCTATGACCACCAAAAGCTATGGAAATCAAAGCAAATGGAGACCAAAGCTCTGATACCACTTGTAGGACCTTGAAGTATGTCTAGAGGGGGGGGTGATTAGACTACTTGACCAATAAAAACTTAACCTTTTCCCAATTTTAGAGTTTGGCAGATTTTAGCTATTTTAGGACAAGTCAAGCAATCATCACACAATTCAAGCAAGCATGCAAAGAGTGTATAGGCAGCGGAAATTAAAGCATGCAACTTGCAAGAAAGTAAAGGGAAGGGTTTGGAGGATTCAAACGCAATTGGAGACACGGATGTTTTTGGCGTGGTTCCGATAGGTGGTGCTATCGTACATCCACGTTGATGGAGACTTCAACCCACGAAGGGTAACGGCTGCGCGAGTCCACGGAGGGCTCCACCCACGAAGGGTCCACGAAGTAGCAACCTTGTCTATCCCACCATGGCCGTCGCCCACGAAGGACTTGCCTCACTAGCGGTAGATCTTCACGAAGTAGGCGATCTCCTTGCCCTTACAAACTCCTTGGTTCAACTCCACAATCTTGTCGGAGGCTCCCAAGTGACACCTAGCCAATCTAGGAGACACCACTCTCCAAGAAGTAACAAATGGTGCGTTGATGATGAACTCCTTGCTCTTGTGCTTCAAATGATAGTCTCCCCAACACTCAACTCTCTCTCATAGGATTTGGATCTGGTGGAAAGAGGGTTTGAGTGGAAAGCAACTTGGGGAAGGCTAGAGATCAAGATTCATATGGTAGGAATGGAATATCTTGGCCTCAACACATGAGTAGGTGGTTCTCTCTCAGAAATGGTAAGTTGGAAGTGTAGGTTTAGTCTGATGGCTCTCTCCACGAATGAAGAGGAGGTGGAGGGGTATATATAGCCTCCACACAAAATCTAACCGTTACACACAATTTACCAAACTCGGTGGGACCGAATCGTTAAACTCGGTCGGACCGATTTAGTAAACCTAGTGACCGTTAGTGATTTTCGGTGGGACTGACATGCATCTCGGTGAGGCCGATTCGGTTAGGGTTAGGGCATAACGTAATCTCGGTGAGACCGATTACACAAACTCGGTGAGACCGATTTTGGTAATAAGCTTTCCAGAGAGTTGGTCAGGTAAACTCGGTGGGACCGATTTGCTCTTTTCGGTGAGACCGAAATGTTACAAAAAGGAAACAGAGAGTTTACATTGCAATCTCGGTGGGACCGATCGCTCACTTCGGTTAGACCGAAACGTTACGAAGGGAAACAGAGAGATTGCAACCCCATCTCGGTGAGACCGAGATCCCTATCGGTAAGACCGATTTGCTTAGGGTTTGTGGCAGTGGCTATTACTTTTGGAATCGGTGGCACCGGATTGGAAGAATCGGTGTGACCGATTTTGGCTTTAGGTTTAGGTCATTTGTGGATGTGGGAAAGTAGTCGAGGGTTTTGGAGCATATCACTAAGCACATGAAGCAAGAGGCTCATTAAGCAACACCTCATCCCTTCTTGATAGTATTGGCTTTTCCTATAGACTCAATGTGATCTTGGATCACTAAAATGTAAAATGAAGAGTCTTGAGCTTTTGAGCTTGAGCCAATCCTTTGTCCTTAGTATTTTGAGGGATCCACTTTCATCATCCATGCCATGCCATTCATTGAGCTTTCCTGAAATAATAGTCTTGGAATAGCATTAGCTCAATGAGCTATATGTTGTTATGAATTACCAAAACCACCTAGGGATAGTTGCACTTTCAAAATGCCATGATAGGTAGGTATGGTGGCTGTTTTGAGGAAGGTATATGGTAGGTGTATAATACCGGCGAAAGGTGCGCGGTATTAGAAAGGCTAGCAATGGTGGAAGGATGAGAGTGCGTATAATCCATGGACTCAACATTAATCAAAAGAACTCATGCACTTGTTGCAAAAATTTAGAAGTCATCAAAAACCAAAGCACTACACGCATGCTCCTAGGGGGGTAGATTGGTAGGAAAAGACCATCGCTCGTCCCCGACCGCCACTCATAAGGAAGACAATCAATAAATAAAATTGTGCTCCAACTTCATCACAAAGCGGTTCACCATACGTGCATGCTACGGGAATCACAAACTTCAACACAAGCATTCTTTAAATTCATAATCACCCAACTAGCATCACTTTGATACACCTCCATATCTCAAAACAATTATCAAGCATCAAACTTATCTTAGTATTCAACGCACTCAAAAGAAAGTTTCACATATCTTGAATACCAAGTATATTAATATTAAGCAAATTACCATGCTATTAACGACTCTCAAAATAATCTAAGTGAAGCATGAGAGATCAATAGTTTCTTTAAAACAAATCCACCACCGTGCTCTAAAAGATATAAGTGAAGTACTAGAGAAAACGACAAACTACTCTGAAAGATATAAGTGAAGATCAATGAGTAGCTAAATAATTATGCAACTATGTGAAGACTCTCTCTCATTAAAGAATTTCAGATCTTGATACTTTATTCAAACAGCAAGCAAAGCAAAACAAAATGACATTGCAAGGATAGCACAACTCATGTGAAGAAGCAAAAACTTAGGCTCAACCGATACTAACCGATAGTTGTTGAAGAAGAAAGGTGGGATGCCTACCGGGGCATCCTCAAGCTTAGATGCTTGAGACTTCTTGAAATATTATCTTGGGGTGCCTTGGGCATCCCCAAGCTTGAACTTTTGTGTCTCCTTAATTCCTCCCATATGATGGTTTCTCTTTTTATCAAAAGCTTCATTCACAACAAACTCAACAAGAACTCGTGAGATAGGTTAGTATAAACCAATGCAAAACCTTATCATCTTCTACTGTAACAAATTACTAAAATTATTATTCAACATTGCATACTAAATGACTCTGCATATTTAATACTCCTATCCTCAAATAGAATCATTAAACAAGCAAACATATGCAAACAATGCAAACATAATAGCAATCTGCCAAAACAGTACAGTCTGTAAAGAATGCAAGAGTATCAATACTTACCTAACTCCAAAAATTATGAACTAAAATTCCCACTGTAATACATTTATCAGAGCTTAATATGAAAAAAGATTTAACGTTATACCATTCTCTGACTTTTCTAGGGAATTTTTGCAACAGCGGTAAACTTTCTCTTTTCAATCAGCAACATGTATACTAGCAAAATAAGCATGGCAAAGGCTATCCTTGACTTTTTTATTGAAATTAAAGATGCAAAACATTAATATAAATAACATCAAGCAAACACTAACAAAATAAAATGACGCTCCAAGCAAAACACATATCATGTGGCGAATAAAAATATAGCTCCAAGTAAAGTTACCGATGAACGAAGACGAAAGAGGGGATGCCTTCCGGGGCATCCCCAAGCTTAGGCTCTTGGTTGTCCTTGGATATTACCTTGGGGTTCCTTGGGAATCCCCAAGCTTAGGCTCTTGCCACTACTTATTCCATAGTCCATCGAATCCTTACCCAAAACTTGAAAACTTCAACCACACAAAACTCGTAAGCTCCGTTAGTATAAGAAAATAAAACCACCACTTAGGTACTGTAATGAACTCATTCTTTATTCATATTGTTGTAATATATACTGTATTCTAACTTATCTATGGTTCATACCCTCCGATATTACTCATAGATGCATCAAAATAAGCAAACAACACAATGAAAACAGAATCTGTCAAAAACAGAACAGTCTGTAGTAATCTGTATCAAACGTATACTTATGGAACCCCAAAAATTATGAAATAAATTGATGGACCTGAGCAATTTTTCTATTAATCATCTGCAAAAATAATCAACCTAAAATCACTCTCCAGTTAAAAATGGCAGCTAATCTCGTGAGCGCTAAAGTTTCTGTTTTTCACAGCAAGATCACATAAACTTCACCCAAGTCTTCCCAAAGGTTCTACTTGGCACTCTATTGAAACAAAAGCTATAAAACATGATTACTACAGTAGAATAATCATGTGGACACACAAAAACAGTAAGGATAAATATTGGGTTGTCTCCTAACAAGAGCTTTTCTTTAATGCCTTTTTAGCTAGGCATGATGATGACAATGATGCTCACATAAAAGATAAGAATTGAAACCTAACGGGAGCATCATGAAGCATATGACTAGCACATTTCAGCCTAACCCACTTCCTATGCATAGGGATTTTGTGAGAAAACAACTTATGGGAACAATAATCAACAAGCATAGGAAGGTAACACAAGCATAGCTTCAAGAATTGAAGCACATAGAGAGGAAACTTGACATTATTGCAATTCCTACAAGCACATGTTCCTCTCTCATAATAATTTTCAGTAGCATCATGAATGAATTCAACAATATAACCAGAACCTAAAGCATTCTTTTCATGATCTACAAGCATAGAAAATTTACTACTCTCAACATAAGCAAATTTCTTCTCATGAATAGTAGTGGGAGCAAACTCAACAAAATAACTATCATGTGATTGAAAATTAAGATCAAGATGACAAGTTTCATGGTTATCATTATTCTTTAAAGCATACGTGTCATCACAATAATCATCATAGATAGGAGGCATGCTTTCATCATAGTAATTTTGCTCATCAAAGCTTGGGGGACAAACAATATCATCTTCATCAAACATAGCTTCCCCAAGCTTGTGGCTTTGCATATCATTAGTATCATCGATATTCAAGGAGTTCATACTAACAACATTGCAATCATGCTCATCATTCAAAGATTTAGTGCCAAACATTTTAATGCATTCTTCTTCTAACACTTTGGCACAATTTTCCTTTCCATCATACTCACGAAAGATATTAAAAAGATGAAGCGTATGAGACAAACTCAATTCCATTTTTTTGTAGTTTTCTTTTATAAACTAAACTAGTGATAAAACAAGAAACAAAAAGATTCAATTGCAAGATATAAAGATATACCTTCAAGCGCTAACCTCCCCGGCAATGGCACCAAAAAAGAGCTTGATGTCTACTACACAACCTTCTTCTTGTAGACGTTGTTGGGCCTGCAAGTGCATAGGTTTGTAGGACAGTAGCAAATTTCCCTCAAGTGGATGACCTAAGGTTTATCAATCCGTAGGAGGCGTAGGATGAAGATGGTCTCTCTCAAACAACCCTGCAACCAAATAACAAAGAGTCTCTTGTGTCCCCAACACACCCAATACAATAGTAAATTGTATAGGTGCACTAGTTCGGCGAAGAGATGAAGATACAAGTGCAATATGGATGGTAGATAAAGGTATTTGTAATCTGAAATAATAAAAACAGCAAGGTAACGAGCGATAGAAGTGAGCGTAAACGGTATTGCACTGATAGGAAACAAGGCCTAGGGTTCATACTTCCACTAGTGCAAGTTCTCTCAACAATAATAACATAGATATATCTTATAACAAGCCCTCAACATGCAACAAAGAGTCACTCCAAAGCCACTAATAGCGGAGAACAAACATGGAGATTATGGTAGGGTACGAAACCACCTCAAAGTTATTCTTTCGGATCGATCTATAAAAGAGTTCGTAGAATAACACCTTAAGACACAAATCAACCAAAACCCTAATGTCACCTTGATACTCCATTGTCACCTCAAGTATCCGTGGGCATGATTATACGATATGCATCACACAATCTCAGATTCATCCAACCAACATAAAAGTACTTCAAAGAGTGCCCCAAAGCTACTACCGGAGAGTCAAGAACGTGTGCCAACCCCTATGCATAGGTTCCCAATGTCACGAAACCCGCAAGTTGATCACCAAACCATACATCAAGTGGCACATGATATCCCATTGTCACCACAGATAATCACGGCGGGACATACATCAAGTGTTCTCATAAAAGACTCAATCCGATAAGATAACTTCAAAGGGGAAACTCAATTCATCACAAGAGAGTAGAGGGGGAGAAACATCATAAGATCCAACTACAATAGCAAAGCTCGGGATACATCAAGATCGTGCCATATAGGGAACACGAGAGAGAACACGAGAGAGAGAGAGAGAGAGAGAGAGAGAGAGAGAGAGAGAGAGATCAAACACATAGCTACTGGTACATACCCTCAGTCCCAAGATAGCGTCGGGATGATGAAGATGGCCACCAGTGATGGGTTCCCCCTCCGGCAGGGTGCCAGAACGGGCTCCCGAGAGGTTTTTGGTGGCTACAGAGGCTTGCGGCGGCGGAACTCCCGATCTATCTTCTGTTCTGGAAGTTTTAGGGTACGTAGGTATATATGGGTGCAAGGGGTATGCCGGTGGAGCTATGGGGGCCCCACGAGATAGGGGGCGCTCCCTAGGGGGGTGGGCGCGCCCCCCACCCTCGTGAGCACCTCCCGTATCTCCTGACATGCACTCCAAGTCCATCGGGTGGCTTTCCTTCCAAAAATAACTTCTCCAGTTGATTTCGTTCCATTTTGACTCCGTCTGATATTCCTTTTCCTCGAAACACTGAAATAGGCATAAAACAACAAATCTGGGCTGGGCCTCCGGTTAATAGGTTAGTCCCAAAAATAATATAAAAGTGGATAATAAAGCCCAATATTGCCTAAAATAGTAGATAAAGTAGCATGGAGCAATCAAAAATTATAGATACGTTGGAGACGTATCAGGCACCTACACCAATTGAAGTGGAAGCTGATGATACTGATCATGAATCTTCGGATCAAGTCACTACCAAACCTCGTAGGTCGACAAGGATGCGTACTACTTCAGAGTGGTACGGTAATCCTGTCTTGGAAGTCATGTTGCTAGAAAACAATGAACCTACGAGCTATGGAGAAGCGATGGTGGGACCGGATTCCGACAAATGGCTAGAGGCCATAAAATCCGAGAGAGGATCCATGTATGAAAACAAAGTATGGACTTTGGAAGAAGTACTTGATGGTCGTAAGGCTATTGGGTATAGATGGATTTTAAAAGAAAGACGAACAATGATGGTAATTGTCACCATTAAGAAAGCTCGACTTGTCGCTAAGATGTTTTCCGAAAAGTTCAAGGAGTTGACTACGATGAGACTTTCTCACTCGTAGCGATGCTAAGAGATTGTTGGAATTATATTAGCAGTTACTGCATTATTTATGAAATCTTGCAGATAGGATGTCAAAACATTGTTTCCTCGACGATTTTTGAGGAAAGGTTGTATGTGATACAACCAGGAAGTTTTGTCAATCCTAAAAGATGCTAACAAGTATGCAAAACTCCACCAATCCTTATAAGGACTGGAGTGAGCATCTCGGAGTTGGAATATACACTTTGATGAGATGATCAAAGATTTTGGGTTTATACAAAGTTTATGAGAAACTTGTATTTCCAAAGAAGTGAGTGGGATCACTATAGAATTTCTGATGAGTATATGTTATTGACATATTGTTGATCAGGAATGATGTAGAATTTCTGGACAACATATAGGGTTATTTGAAAAGTGTTTTTCAATGGAAAACCTGGATTAAGCTACTTGAACTTTGAGCATCAAGATCTATAAGGATAGATCAAAAATGCTTAATAGTACTTTCAAATAAATACATACCATGACAAGAGTTTGAAGGAGTTCAAAATAGATCGGCAAAGGAGTTCTTGGCTGTGTTATAAGGTGTGAATATTGAGTAAGACTCAAGACCTGACCACGGCAGAAGAGAGAGAAAGTACAAAGGTCGTCCCCTATGCTTCAGACGTAGGCTCTACAGTATGCTATGCTATGTACCGCACCTGAAGTGTGCCTTGCCATGAGTCAGTCAGGGGTACAAGAGTGATCCAGGAATGGATCACAGGACATCGGTTAAACTTAACCTTAGTAACTAGTGGACTAAGGAATTTTCTCGATTATCGAGGTGGTAAAAGAGTTTGTCGTAAAGGGTTACACCGATGCAAACTTTGACACTAATCCGGATTACTCTGAGTAGTACACCGGATTCGTATAGTAGAACAGTTATTTGGAATAGCTCCAAATAGAGCATGGTAGCTGCATCTAGAGATGACATAGAGATTTGCAAAGCACACACGGATCTGAAAGGTTCAGATCCGTTGACTAATAACCTCTCTCACAAGCGAGATATGATCAAACCCCATGGGTGTTGATTCATTACAATCACATAGTGATGTGAACTAGATTATTGACTCTAGTGCAAGTGGGAGACTATTGGAAATATGCCCTAGAGGCAATAATAAAATGGTTATTATTGTACTTCCTTGTTCATGATAATTGTCTATTGTTCATGCTATAATTGTATTGATCGGAAACCGCAATGCATGTGTGAATACATAGACCACAACATGTCCCTAGTGAGCCTCTAGTTGACTAGCTCGTTGATCAATAGATGGTCATGGTTTCCTGACCATGGACATTGGATATCATTGATAATGGGATCACATCATTAGGAGAATGATGTGATGGACAAGACCCAATCCTAAGCATAGCACAAGATCGTGTAGTTCATTTGCTAAAGCTTTTCTAATGTCAAGTATCATTTCCTTAGACCATGAGATTGTGTAACTCCCGGATACCGTAAGAGTGCTTTGGGTGTACCAAACGTCACAATGTAACTGGGTGACTATAAAGGTACACTACAGGTATCTCCGAAAGTGTCTGTTGGGTTGGCACGAATCGAGACTGGGATTTGTCACTCCGTATGACGGAGAGGTATCTCTGGGCCCACTCGGTAATGCATCATCATAATGAGCTCAATGTGACTAAGTAGTTAGTCACGGGATCATGCATTACGGAACGAGTAAAGTGACTTGCCAGTAACGAGATTGAATGAGGTATTGGGATACCGACGATCGAATCTCGGGCAAGTAACATACCGATTGACAAAGGGAATTGCATACGGGATTGCTTGAATCCTTGGCATCGTGGTTCATCCGATGAGATCATCGTGGAACATGTGGGAGCCAACATGGGTATCCAGATCCTGTTGTTCGTTATTGGCCAGAGAGCTGTCTCGGTCATGTCTGCATGGTTCCCGAACCCGTAGGGTCTACACACTTAAGGTTCGATGACGCTAGGGTTATAAAGGAAGTTTGTATGTGGTTACCGAATGTTGTTCGGAGTCCCGGATGAGATCCCGGACGTCACGAGGAGTTCCGGAATGGTCCGAAGGTAAAGATTTATATATGGGAAGTCCAGTTTCAGTCACCGGAATAGTTTCGGGGGTTATCGGTATTGTACCGGGACCACCGAAAGGTGTCCGGAGGTCCACCGGGTGGGGCCACCTGCCCCGGGGGACTTAATGGGCTGAATATGGGAGGGAACCAGCCCCTAGTGGGCTGGTGCGCCCCTCCCCAAGGGCCCAAGGCGCCTAGGGTTGAAAACCCTATGGGAGGGGGGCGCCTCCACCTTGCTTGGGGGGCAAGTCTCCCCCTCCTGGCCGCCACCCCTCCCCTCTAGATGGGATCTGGAGGGGGCCGGCCCCCTCTCCCCTTCCCCTATATATAGTGGGGGTTTTGGGGCGCCCAAGACATGAGTTTTTCTCTCCCTGGCGCAGCCCTACCCCAATCCCTCCTCGTCTCTCGCAGTGCTTGGCGAAGCCCTGCTGGAGTGCCATGCTCCTCCATCACCACCACGCTGTTGTGCTGCTGCTGGACGGAGTCTTCCCCATCCTCTCCCTCTCTCCTTGCTGGATCAAGGCACGGGAGACGTCACCGGGCTGTACGTGTGTTGAACGCGGAGGCACCGTTCTTCGGTGCTTAGATCGGATCCGGCCGCGATCTGAATCACTTCGTGAATGACTCCACCGACCGCGTTCTTGTAACGCTTCCGCATCGCGATCTTCAAGGGTATGAAGGTGCACTCCCTCTCTCTCTCTCTCTCTCTCTCTCTCTCTCTCGTTGCTAGTCTCTCCATAGATTGATCTTGGTGATGCGTAGAAAATTTTGAATTTCTGCTACGTTCTCCAACAACGTCGTCTTGGAGACTTGTGGGTGGTGACCAACGGCTCATGTGGTTGACGGTGGAATGTGCCTGATGACGGCGGTGGTGCGGCGGCCTTGTGGTCGGCGGTGGTTTCTTGTCTCTCTTCTTCGGCGGTGTCGTGCTCGGGTGCTCCTTGGTGTGCCTCTACTCGGCGATGCCCTGCGTCTTTGTCGGTGGCACACAGGTGTCATGACATAGTCTCGGTCTCGCCTGGCCTTTCGAATGTACCCCCGACACAGGTGGTGTCGTGGCGTTGTACTTTCTCGGCTGTGCGATGCCTTTCAATTGCGTCGACGATGCAGTGCCGTGGTTTGGTCTGCTAGGTGATGCCCTTCGGCTACGCCGGTGACACACAGTCTCCGTGGCGTCGTCTCGGCCCCGCGTGACCCTTCGAATGCGCCCCACAACACAGGTGGTGTCGCGGCGTTGTGCAGTCTCGGATGCGCGGAGCCTTTCGATTGCGTCGATGGTGCGGTGTCGTGGTTTGGTCTCGGCTGGCTGATGCCGTTCGATTTCACCGGCGGTGCTCTTTGTTTTTTGTGTTGTGTCTTCCTCCTTGCTCGTCCCTTGTTATGTGTGTTGTTGTGTGTGTTGTTTTGTTTTATCTCTTCACTCCTGTGCCTCCTGTACTTCTGGTTCACTTGAACCTATCTTGCAATAGGTTGCAAAGCCTTATAGGCAACTGAGTACAATTCAGGGGGGGAAATCGCCGCCCCCCCCCCCCCCCTTGAAAATTCAAAAAAAAAACTCTTCTACTCTGAATCGTATGGACTGAAAAATACGATGACTCAAAGAAATTCTCTACACTAACAACAACTAAAAATAATTAAGATAAGATAAGCAAGAACTCCAGATATTCGGATCAGCAGAATAAGAAATGCAAAAATGTTTGATCGTGTCTCCAAAACCTATTCATAAGGAGCACATTCGAATGTATGGAATAATCAACCATTCCACGTACAGTAATTGTTAACAAGGGAAATCTTAACTCGGGAACGTCAGATATAAGGCAGTTGCAAACGGACGCCTTCTCTCCCGTCGGATTCGGTTGCACGTATCGTGGCGCAGGATTTGAGCCAAGTCAGATTTTTAAAGTAGTTTACTTTATGATAAATGTCGGCGGACGTGTTAGAAATCAAAACATAACAACGTAATTGCAGTGGCTAGCGACGCGCCCTCGCACCTAGGAGACCTTGGATCAAGTCCCAAGCTCCCCCTTTTCTCACTAGATGGCATTCTTGTAGTAACATTTAAAATGGTAGTTCATAATTGAACTATGTCACATGGCATTTTCCACCTTTTACAGTTTCATTTTTGTACATGGCATTTTCTATTTATTAAGAGATGGCATTTTTCATTTATTGAGAGATGGAATTCTTATATTAAGAGATGGCATTTTTAAATTAAGGGATGACATTTTTTTATATTAAGATATGGCATTTTTATATTAAGAGATGGTGTTTTTTAATTAAGAGATGTGAAGTTTAATTAGTAAGATGTTTTTTTAATTATTAAGAGATGACATTTTTCTTAAGAGATGGCATTTTTATTTTATGTTTTCTAAGAATCATCAGTAACTTTATTCATACTCATAATGATTACATGTACACTGATTTGGAGCTAAGATTCAGGAAAATACAAAGTAACTCATATGACTAAGAATTACAATGAAATCTCGTTGAAATACCTTCTTCGCGGTATCAATCCCTGCTCGAAGAAATACTCTAAAAACTTCGATAAAGAGGTGGCATTTTTAAATTAAGGGATGACATTTTTTATATTAAGATATGGCATTTTTATATTAAGAGATGTGAAGTTTAATTAGTAAGATGTTTTTTTAATTATTAAGTGATGACATTTTTCTTTAAAAGATGGCATTTTTATTTTATGTTTTCTAAGAATCATCAGTAACTTTATTCATATTCATAACGATTACATGTACACTGATTTGGAGCTAAGATCCAGGAAAATACAAAGTAACTCATATGACTAAGAATTACAATGAAATCTCGTTGAAATACCTTCTTCGCGGTATCAATCCCTGCTCGAAGAAATGCTCTAAAAATTTCGATAAAGAGGCCGCAATTGGACTGCAGCAGGTGTTGTCACTCTTTCACCCGCATGAACAATACAAATAATGTTTTTCAAAAACGCCTTGAGTTGCCCATGCAAAAATATGGAGATGTCATTTTTATTATTAGGAGATGGCTTATTTTGTGTGATGCTTAAAGGCCAATTTCCGTGTGGTGCTTAAGCCGGGATTTTCTTTTTTAATTTTTGAGAGTTTATTAAAGTTTTTGCCTGCGAAAAAAATTCAGGTCACTCGAAATTTTTTTATAAAATGTTTTAAGGTGGAAATTTTAAACAAAATAAAAACAATTTAACTTGGCCTTTTCTCACCATATGGCATTTTTTGTAGAAACAATTAAAATGGTAGTTTATAAATTTGGAACTATGTTACATGGCATTCTAAACACCCCCTCCCTTTAGTTTTGTTATTCTACATAGAAGTTTCTAAATTAAGATAAATCAATTTACTATTCGTCCTAAGTCGTTTTTGTGGGCATTTTTTGCCTGATGCAGAATATATATCGCAAATCGTCTTGCATTGCAAATTTAAAACTCGAGATTAAAATGTTCCTGCTACATTTAGTTCACACACACACGCGCACATAGTTCATCACACACACACACACACACACACACACACACACACACACACACACACACACACTACTATGGACGGCGGTGGCGGGTCATGGCCTCACAACGGAGAGCGGCGGCGACTCACGGCTTCACGATGGAGGGCGGCGGCGACTCACGGCTTCACGCTGAGGTGGTACTCGCAGGCAGACTTGTAGACGGTGTAGGCGAGCTCATACTCCGCATGTGCCGCCTTGAAACGTGTAGTGGCACCCTCTCGCCGGTGTCGGGCGCCTCCTTCGTGGAGAATCGAGCGACCTCCGCCTCGCAAAGAGCTTTCGTCGACGACCCAAGCACGTCTTACAGCTCATCGAAGCAATGCCACCTTCGGCTCCCATCGCTGCAGGAGAGGATGCCACGCTGGTGCGCTTGCTCACGGCGCGACGACTCAATGGTGTGGCCGTTAGAGCTGTCGTACTCCGCGTTGTACCGACGCTTGCACGTCGGCAACAGGCAGCGGTACCACGTTCGCAGCCAGCACCTTCTCCCGACATGGCTGCACTCGCCGTAGCTAAAAAAAGGTGGTGGAGGGGATAAGATAGTGGCAGATCTGAATGCGAGACGGGAACCCTAAATCGGCAGCTGCCCATAGATTTTTTTTTTTTGAGACAAGCCCGTAAATATAGTGGATGAAGGGGGCGGTTTGCGGGCCCTCGTAAAATATTGACGGGCCGACGTAAATTTAGCGGACCTGGTCTGGGCCAAAAAGGGCCGGATACGTTGTCCCGCCTGCAAAAATATGGGCCGGCTCCGAGATAGCGCAACCTGATCCGTAAAGCTACCCCTCAAAAAAAAAAACACGTCTATAAAGCTTTCCTCCCCCGAACGAACTAGTACTCCGCGTTCAAAATTCAAAATCTCAAGCAGACCATTCTTCTTCCTCCACCCAAGCGGACTTCAGAGGCAGCCATGAGGAAGGCGCCCGCAGCGGCCTCCAAGCCCAAGCCAAGGGCGAGGGCCAAGCCCAAGGCGAAGGCCAGCCCCGACTCCCTCTCCAGCGCCTCGTCGCCGTCCCGCAGCGGCGGGTCTCCCGTCGCGGTCGGCCGCGGCCTCCTCTCGCCCTCCTCGCCGGCGACGCCCAAGGCCAGGTCCTCCCTCTCCCCGTTCGCCACATCCACGCCGGCCTCCGTGTCCACCGTCGGCGACCTGAGGAGCCTCGCCGCCTCGAGCCTCGACTCGCTCAAGCGCCGCCTCGACGCGCTCCACGGCGACTCCGCCCGCGACCTCGAGGCCTCCCACTCCCGAATCTCCAAGCGCATCAAGGTGACCTCTCTCCCTCTCTCTCGGATCCCGCTCCAGCCCAGCCCTTTTGCCCTCCTTGGCCCATCGATCGTGTGACGTGATCCATCGCCTTCCTTCCGTGCGCGCCGTTCAGATGCAGACGCAGAGCTGCCTCAAGCTGGCGGAGGAGGCGGACAAGGAGCATAAGAAGATGGACGAGAAGTTCTCCGGGCGCGCCGAGGAGATGAAGGTACGCTCGTGCCGTTCCTCGTTCGATTCCATGTTTGATCGACCCCGTTGGTCGTGCGTGCTGCCGTGTATTCTGAATTTCGTGCGGATTTGGACCCTGAAATTGCGATTCTCCGTGTGGATTCCAGGCATCGTACAAGAAGTTCCTGACAGAGGTGCAGTCGTCTTCGTCTCGTGGTACTGCAGCGAGCGAGCAGAGACATCTATCTTCTGAATTTTACTTCAGTTCAAGCCACTAAGGCAGTGGTGGTGCATCGTTTAGTACTAACTTGGTTTGCACTTGTCAGTGTCCAAGGTGACCTTCCCTGAGATGGCAAAGTCCGTGGCCAGAGCTATCGATGGCATGCGCAGTCGCTACAACATCCCAGCTACGCCTGCTTAGCATACAGTTCAGTTCAGGCTGTGTCTGCTACGTCTCTGAATTGGTAATCACTTCTCCAGTTTCCAAGTTGACATATGAGTTGGTCATGTTCAGTAAATTTTCATGAGTGTTTGTCCATGAAAATCGACATGTGTAGTATCTACCAGGGATAGTGATTGTTGGTTACAGGTTACCAAAGGGTATATGCAGTTCTAGTAGCAGTCATAATATATCAAGGACGAATAAGAGATCACTAGAGCCTTAGATGATCCTATCCTTTTACTTGCTTGGTTGATTCCTGCTTTTGTGTAGAACAACGTCTGGGCTGTGTATAATGGACATTTCTAATCCGTGGACATCAACAATGTCGTACATGTTGGCTTGGATATTTCAGACGCTTATTTCAGTTGGATTTAGAAGCATCATGTGTTTCAAACTAATATCCAGAAATTTGTGGTCTAAATGCACAGATTTTACTATGTATTCGACTTGTATGAGTCAATCATACTTCCAAAATCTGTTTGTTTAACACCTCATAGAAATTGCCTTATCTAGAGATATAATTCTTCCGTATCTTCCTCTGTGGGTGCTCAATTATGTGATTGCACAATAATCCTTCCATATCTCCCTCTGCGTGTACTCGATTATGTGATTACATAATAATTGCAGTATTCCAAGAAATTCTGTAATGTGAATTCTATTGGCTAAACAAAAAAGCTATCTACATCACACATAGAGATAGGAAATCTTCCTCTGATTCCATTGTGTTTGTGCTGTTTACAGTCTTTCTTCAACAACTAGCATCATTGATTCCTTCTCATGTTCCCATTTTATTTTATCAAAACTAGACCATACGTATAAAAGTCATGCGCTGTTCATGTTTACTTCTATATGCCGACATCCATCTTCTTGTTTCGCTCTCTTTACAGTTTACACAGTTGTGACTCTTGCCTGTGGTAATGTTTACTAGCTGAATCTTGTCTGTATTTTCTGTAACAGGTACATGCCCTTCTCCAGATCAACCTGACTGCTGAATTCCTCGACTCGTGGCAGCAGAAAACTCGCACATTTGTAAACAACAACTGTTACACTTACATCATACCTTTTGCTAGTCTCTTTGTCAGCGACGTTAAAACTCGTTACGGTCACTCCAATATATGGGACTCGTTTCTGCTCCATTCCATTGCATGTGTGCGTTACCACTATCGGTATTATCATAGATACTATAACTTGTAAGGATCACGATATTGCAGATCTGAAACACAGTTCGTGATGCAGTATTTGTTTACAGAAGGGAAAACCCGTCTATCTGAATGGTGGTTATAAACATTGTTTATACCTTGCATTGTACAAGTTCGTCGTCAGGCGGTCGATCTATTTCAGTGGATATTGGAAATTCGCTGAGTTTTTTCTGTCCATGTTGTTAGCATTTTCTATTCTGTTTCCTTCCATTCTTTCTTCCTTGTGTCATGTGCTCTTCACCAAGAACTTTGCTTGCTGTGAGCTGAATTATCTGGCCAGTGACTAGATGTCAGGATGTAACCTGTTGACATATAAATTATTTGAGAGCATTTTCCCCGGATGTTTCGGACATTTTTGCAAGGATTCCTTTGGAATTGGGAGCCATGTTTTGCTTGCTCCCTCCTTGTGCAATCCACGGTATCAGAATGTGCTGATCGTTCACCGTTGTCGTTTCTGTGGCATCTGTGAACTGTGATGTGTTCCTTCTGCCCATGGTTGTCAGTGTCAACAATACTGAAATGTTTCAATGATACGATCCTGGAACATTGAGTCTTCGTAGAGCCAGTGAAAATTGACTGCCTACTTGTGCGAAGCTAGAGCGAGTGTATGAACAGATCACTGACAATTTCATGGCTGGAAACCTGAAAGACTTGGCTGGTCACCGGTGATGGACAATTCTTTTACAGTTTGGCTACAAACTGGACCAATATGTGCTTCAGGTCTGCCCTGTCGCTCTATAGGAGAAAGATGAACAGAGGACCACCATATCTATCTTGCTACAGGAGATCACATCTTCAGCACTTTCTACACACAAAAAATAACAACAGAAAAAAAAATCCCCCCCTAGCAGTGCTCCCGAGTCCCGAGTCCCGACACACGGCAAAAGAACCAAGGATTTCTTAGATCATAGAAGCACTGATAATACGCACAGCTACGCAAAACATTTTGGCACAAAGAACAGGCGCACGCCGGACATTAAGAATCAAACAGACTGCACATGTAAGAGATCTAGAATAACATTACAACATAGCATGACCATTTGTGCATCTCAACCTTGCCAAAGATATCCATAGTTCAGAGCATTAACAAGATGATCATTGATCAAGACATCATAACAAGCACCAAACGATCACATCCAATATGGCATGTGGTACAAGTAGGAAGAGCTAAGGACAAAAGGCAAGCCAGGAGTCATGACCATTCAGACATGCCCTGTGGAGAATGGAGGCTCCTCGGCTTTTCTTGCATCATATCATGGCCTGGAATCGGAACAATGCTCTCTTGGAGGCGGTGCTGAGTAAGCAACATGCAATAGTGACTCTTCCCAATGTTCACAACACCTAGGAACTTGCCATCAACATTGCAGCGCAACACATGCTTCTTATTGAACATGACCAGCAGCTCACATTTGTTTAGCACAGCCACATCGTTCAACAATCGCACCGTAGAATCAAGTGACCTTATCCTTTTCTTTACAAAAGAAGTTGAATAAAGTTGTCTTGATGCCTCCACGGTTGACAGATCAATCCGGTACTTGAAAGCCCAGATTTCAGCCTCGTAATCCTGCATCACCCAGACATCCATTGAAGTGGACCTGGGAGTCGAGCCGCCCCAGAAAGCAAGTGTCCCCTCCATGTCGAACAACTTCCTACAATGGCATGGCTGGGTGGGACCGCGCATCCATCGGAATGACTCCTCTTCTGTGTCGAACACAATAATGTCTCCGTCGTCTCCCATAATGTCGCTGGCACCACAATGACGCCAGTGCAGGCTGCCACGGTGGTGGACTGGTGGTGAACAGTCGGATGAAAAACGCAGCTTGTTGAGTAGCTTCTGTTCTGCAGAAGGCGATGAGACTGTCGGCATTCTGACTCTGTTGTGCCTCGGCTTGTCGGATCCCACCGTGAGGACGTATAAGCTGGATGTGGACGAGTCATGTGACTGTGAGACCCAGAGCACCCTATATTCTCCAGTTGAATGGTGGCAGTAGAAACCGGCTATGGTGTTGTATTGCCTCTGAGGCTCCGGTAGGAGAGCATACGTGCGGATGACCGGGTTGCAGATGTAGAGCTGGTTGCCTCGAGAGACGACGAGGAAGCCATCGCAGGCGCCTCTGAGGCAATTCTGCAAGCGATGTTCAGGACCCGGGAGGAAAGGCCAGAGCTGCTCATGGACATTGGCGTCACGAACGACGACGAGGCTGGCGGGCCGCCCCTGGCCATCGACGATGGGGAACGACGGCTGGCGGCGGCGGTGCTCGAGCATGAATGCGGGCGTGGATGTCGCACTACGCCATGACGCGCTGACGGCGCGGCAACGGCCGACGTCCTTCGACGGCAAACTGATGAGTATCTTGTCCATGATATCCTCCGGCAGATCCTCGAGCATGGTTGCGCCTCTTCTGCCCGGCATCGTCGTCCGTCGGAGCCCGGTCAGCTGAAATGTCGCGGCAAGCTTTAGTTCGTCCACCCACGGCTAACTCCTTTGGAGCAGCTGAAATCATGAAGACAAGCAAGTACAAACTGTTAGCTTACACATGATTGTAGTTAAGCAGTTGTTTGTGCAATGTGGATGCACTTGTGTGATTGTGGGCTACAATTTGCTGCAAAGTTGACGGCCACTGCCAGTGTGTGTGTACGCAGGTTGGCCATGTATGTATGTGTTGCAGTAAAACTGAGTTGTAGCATTCGCTGCTCAGCTCAGTTGCCGTATCTGTTAGTAGTATACAGCTCAAAAGAAGAACAGAGAAGGGCATCCGTCGCCTGAAAACTCTCTCTGTGTGTGTGTCTCTCTGCTACTGAGGTACTACTACTCTGTCGGTCTTTCTGTGCTTTGTGTGTGCCTCAGCGAGGAAACTGAGCTGAACCACCTCGAGTGCGTTTGTTCCCGCCGGTGAGAAGCGAGACGAGGGAGGGGCGAGAGGAGTTTACCCTCGGCGGTGGCGGCGGCGAGCTACGTGCGCATCGCGAGTGTGCTCCGTCGCCTCTGGTTAATTTGAGCCTAGGCCAGATGCAGATGCGTGGAGAGAAACATGAAGAGGGCGCACCTGAGACGAGAGAGACGGCGTCCAGCTTGGGCGGCGAAGGCGCTCACCTGCGTCGGAGAAGAAGGCGGCGGCGGCGGCGGAGGCGGAGAAGGTGTCTGTCGGAGAGAGGCAGAGCAGCGGCTCGGCTGAGTGGTCGTCGAACCGTGTCGGTGCGGGCCCGGGGCCAGGCTCGTCCGCAGCCAGGACAGAAGGAGACCACGAGGTGCGGGCTCCGGCGAGCTGGATCCCCTTCCTTTGGGGAGAGCTCGAGCGAGGGAGAGAGGGTGAGGACGGCGAATTTCCTGTCGCAGGGCGGACATTGACCAATTTTTTCTCTCTCCTTTGGTCTCCCCTCCCAATTGGGCTGCGTCCACCCAGGGCTAAACGTGCCTGGCAGGCACGGCCCACGATGACATGTTTAGTATACGGGCCGTGTCGTGCTAGCCCGCGAGCCTCTCTGTCAGGCCCAGGCACAACACTGTAGAGGAGATGAATGCCATGTTACTTGCACAGTACACAAAGGACGAGGTAAAAACTGCTCTCTTTCAGATGGTTCCAACAAAGGCACCGGGACCGGACGGATCTCCGGCACACTTCTATCAACGGCATTGGGACATTTGTGGGGACGAGGTGACGAATGCGGTGCTGAGAATTGTAAAAGGGGAGGAAGGAGCTGAATGTGTCAACGAAACGGTTTTGGTACTCATCTCTAAGGTTTTGAACCCAACCCAACTCTCTCAATTTCGTCCGATTAGTTTATGTAATGTAATCTATAAAATTGCGTCCAAAGTGGTTGCCAACAGGCTAAAGCGAATCCTTCCTGACATCATATCTGAAGAACAGTCAGCGTTTGTTCCGGGAAGGTTAATCACAGATAATATAATTTGTGCTTATGAGTGTTTGCATTTCATGAAGAGAAGCAAAGCCAAATCAAACAGCTACTGCGCCCTAAAGCTTGACATGATGAAAGCTTATGACCGGTTGGAGTGGCCTTACCTCAAGGCTATGATGGAGAAGTTGGGTTTTGCACAAGCATGGATACAGGTAGTAATGAACATGGTGCAGTCAGTTAAGTTCTCAGTTCTTTTCAATGGCGAGAAACTAGAACAATTCGTACCCACTCGTGGTATCCGACATGGAGATCCTATCTCTCCTTACCTTTTCTTGATTGCGGCAGAGGCCTTTCGTGCCTACTAAAATTGAGTTCCGAGTCGACTAGTCTAGAAGGGATCAAGGTGGCACCAACAGCTCCGGTTGTAAATCATCTCCTTTTCGCGGACGACAGCCTGCTGCTTTTTAAGTCAAGTGTTGAGGGAGCTGTGACGATGTCAAACCTGTTGGAGATTTATTGCAAAGCTTCGGGGCAACGGATAAATAATGAAAAGTCATCCATCTTCTTCAGCAAGGGTTGTCCTCAGGTGATGCTGGATAACATAAAACAAACTTTGAACGTGCATAATGAGTCTTTGAGTGATAGGTACCTTGGGATGCCTACTGATGTGGGTCAATCAAAAATGGGCACGTTTAAATATTTGAGAGACAGAGTATGGGAGAAAGTCAGAGGGTGGATGGAGAAATTGTTATCTGCAGTAGGCAAGGAGGTACTTATCAAGTCGGTGGCCCAAGCTATCCCAGTTTACTCTATGGCTAGTTTCAGGTTACCCCGAGGATTGTGTGAAAATATTACCTCAATAATTAGGCAATTTTGGTGGGGGAGCAAGGAAGGAAGGAGGAAGCCAACATGGGTAGCATGGGATGTGATGACTCAACCAAAATACATGGGAGGTATGGGTTTCAGAGACATAGAAATTTCCAACCTTGCTTTGTTGGCCCGTCAAGCTTGGAGGATTCTGAATGATCCGAACTCTTTAAGTGCAAAAATACTAAAAGTTGCATACTTCCCGACTTGCGGTTTCTTGGAAGCAGAGTTGGGGAATGGCCCCTCGCAAATATGGCGAGCAGTGATTGATGGAAGGGATGTATTAAGGCAAGGACTTATTCGGCGAGTCGGAGATGGAAGTACTATAAAGATTTGGGAGACAAACTGGATACCTAGGGCTGGTCCGTTGCGCCCCATAATATCTATTTCAGATAACCCTCCGATGTTTGTCTCTGAACTGATTGATGCAACGACAGCAACATGGAGAGAAGAGCTGATAAGAGCAAATTTTATACCATATGATGCTAACGCCATTATGTCCATCCTGTTGTGCACCAGGGTCATTGATGATTTTTGGGCCTGGGAGGCCGAGAGAAGCGGGAGATTCACGGTAAGATCATGCTATCGAATGGTCATGAACAAAAAATTCCATAGAGAGAATTGGATAGAGGAAACTACAGGAGTATCTGATTTGAGTGCAAGAGGCAAAGCATGGAATGATCTTTGCCACATTAAAGTCCCAGCAAAACTGAGGGTGTTCTTATGGAGACTTGCGCAACATTCCATGTCATCCATGGATGTACTGCATCATCGCAACATGGCGACCACGCACCTCTGTGCGTTGTGCGGCTGTGCCGACTCGTGGAGACACGCTCTTTTTGATTGCACCATGTCACGATGTATTTGGTCTTTGTCAGAGGTTTCTTTGGTTGAACGAGTCAACATGAACACTGATACGAATGCTCGGAATTGGCTCTTTGCAATGCACGATCAACTGCCACAGAGGGAGTTTGTGCTTTTGGTTGTAACTCTCTGGTCAGTATGGAAGGCGAGACGTAAGGCAATATATGAAGGTATCTTTGAAAGTCCAGACGCCACACATCAGTTTATTAAAGCCTACCTGAGGGATCTTGACACACTTGAGGAGACAGGAAGCAAACCTCCAGGGAGGCGACAAAGCAGACCGAACCAGTGGCTCAAACCTCCTGACGGAATGTTCAAGTTCAATGTCGATGCTGCAGTACCCCAGAGCCGGAGTCGCGGCATAGCAGTAACCATATGTCATGACCAGGATGGATTTTTTCAGGGAGCATCAGCATTAGTGGTGAAAGGAGTTTTTGATCCTCCGACTGTTGAGGCTCTTGCTATTCGGGAAGCATTGGCACTTGCTGCAGATCTTAACATACAGAGTGCATATGTAGCTTCGAATTGCAGAACGGTGGTACATGATATTAAGCAAAGGAACCCGGTAAGCTATGGGGCGATCCTACATGAAATAATAGATCAGAGCTCTTTTTTAAGTAGATGTAGCTTTGTGCATGAGTTTAGGAGCTCAAATTTCGAGGCTCACAATCTAGTGAAGCATTGTTCAAATTTAGGAGTGGGCCGCCATGTTTGGTTAGGGCACCCCGGTGATCTCTCTTTTGTACCTATGAATATCGTTTTGGTCTAAATAAAGCTTCGCGAGATTGTAAAAAAAACAAGTTGTGACATTCGCTAAAAAAACAAGCTGTGTCATGCCAGGCACCACAACGACTATTTATCGCATTAAGCGATTCTGTAGGGATGTCTCACGTCGAGGAAACAGTGTTACGCCGGCCCATTTTAGCGCATAAAGGTTGAAAAAATCAGGAATAAAAGAAAGCACCCAAGGATTGAACCCTAGTCTCCAGGGTGACCGCCGACGCAACTAACCACTCTGCCCGCATGAAGTTATATTGCGACCTACTAGAGGCGACCGGAGCTGGTCTTCTCCGGTTTTTCTTTGTTTTCTCGTTTTTTTTCTTCTCTGACTTTTTCATTCTTTCCTTTTTTCTTCATCAATTTGTTTATTTTTTTCTTTGTTTATTTTTGTTTTTCAATCTACATTTTCATATACATGTTTAACATTTCTTCAGATACTTGTTCAACATTTTTTAAATACTTGTTCAACATTTTTATATACATGATCAATATTTTTTAAACACTTGTTCAACATTTTTATTTCTTATTGTTTTTTATTCTATATTTTTATATACAAGATCAATATTGTTTCAAATACTTGTTCAATATTTTTCAAATAATTGCTCAACATTTTTTTAAATATGTGTTCAACATTTTTATATACATGATCAATTTGTTTTTCAAATACTTGTTCAACATTTTTCATATACATGGTCAACATTTTGTCAAATACTTGTTCAATATTTTTTATATACATGATCAACATATCTTTTCAAATACTTGTTCAATATTTCTTCAAATACTCGTTCAACATTTTTATATACGTGATCAACATTTTTTCAAATGTTTTTCAAGAGTGTTTAAGAATATTTAAAGTATAAACAAAAGTACAAAAATAAAATTACAGAAAATGTAAAAAAAGGAACAAGAGGTTGTGGCCTCCCGCGCTCGTGGGCCGGCCCAGCTCTCTCACCCTTCAGGGAGTCCGAAGCCAGGACTCCGTTGAAGGCGGGAGCAACTAATTAACGAGCACTCCTTCGGGAGCCTCGCAATGATCAGCGCCACATGGCGCGCTCATAGCTATTCGCCATGTGTCGTGCTCTGGGCGCTCCCTCCGGATTTTATTTTTATTTTATTTTTACGCACGCGTTTTCGGCTTTTTAAAAGGTTTTTTTGGTTTTTTTTGACGTTTTGGTTTTCTACCGGTCTTCCCTAGCTTTTCGACCAAAAAAATGTTTTCGAAAAAAATAACTTTTTTGCGGAAAAAATGTATTTTTTTCGCGAGAGGCACGGTTTTGCTTCCGCCAGAGGCACGGCTGTGCTTTCGCGAGAGGCACGGGCGTGCCTCTTTCGGAAAGGGAAAAAACGCGTTTTCTGTTTGTTTTTTTTCGCGAGAGGCACGGTTTTGCTTCCGCCAGAGGCACGGTTGTGCTTTCCGAGAGGCACGGGAACGCGTTTTCTGTTTTTTTTTCTTTCACGAGAGGCACGGTTTTGCTTCCGCCAGAGGCACGGTTGTGCTTTCGCGAGAGGCACGGGCGTGCTTCTTTCGGAAAGGGGAAAAACGCGTTTTCTGTTTTTTTTTCTTTCGCGAGAGGCACGGTTTTGCTTCCGCCAGAGGCACGGTTGAGCTTTCGCGAGAGACACGGGCGTGCCTCTTTCGGAAAGGAAAAAAGACGCGTTTTCTATTTATTTTTCTTTCGCGAGTGGCACGGTTTTGCTTCCGCCAGAGGCACGGTTGTGCTTTCGCGAGAGGCACGGGCGTGCCTCTTTCGGAAAAGGAAAAAAATGCATTTTATGTTTTTTTTCTTTCACGAGAGGCACGGTTTTGCTTCCGCCAGAGGCACGGTTGTGCTTTCGTCAGAGGCACGGGCGTGCCTCTTTCGGAAAGGGAAAAAAAACCGTGTTTCCGGTTTGTTTTTTTTGTCGGTTTTTTTATCTGGTTTTTTCATGAAAAAAAGTTCATCAAAACCTATCAAGGGATCTAGTTTTGAAGATCTCGACGTGAGGAATCCAATGGCGAAAGCGGTTCGAGATTTGGATGCACGGTTTAAGAGATAAAACATTTTGAATAAACGGATCTATGAAAAAAGGGAAAACTCCCAGGTTGCGACAAGTGGCGCACATGCAGCGCGCCACTTGTTGCAACCTGGGGAAGTTGGAGTGGTCTCCGCAAGGAGTACTCCTTAATTAGTGATTTCGACTGAAGGCTATTGTAGGACCTTGAGAAGAGGTGTCTAGAGGGGGGTGATTAGACACTAAGTACCAAAGTTGCAGTTTTTAACTTCTTTAAGTTTGAGTGGAGTTTAGGCACAAGTTTAACATTCACAACATATAGCAAGCAAGCATGCAAAGAGTATATGAGCAGCGGAAAGTAAAGCATGCAACTTGCAAGAATGTAAAAGGAAGGGTTTTGAAGGATTCAAACGCAATTGAAAACACGGATGTTTTTGGCGTGGTTCCGATAGGTGGTGCTATCGTACATCCACGTTGATGGAGACTTCAACCCACGAAGGGTAACGGCTGCGCGAGTCCACGGAGGGCTCCACCCAAGAAGGGTCCACGAAGAAGCAACCTTGTCTATCCCACCATGGTCGTCGCCCACGAAGGACTTGCCTCACTAGCGGTAGATCTTCACGAAGTAGGCGATTTCCTTGCCCTTACAAACTCCTTGGTTAAACTCCACAATCTTGTCGGAGGCTCCCAAGTGACACCTAGCCAATCTAGGAGACACCACTCTCCAAGAAGTAACAAATGGTGCATTGATGATGAACTCCTTGCTCTTGTGCTTCAAATGATAGTCTCCCCAACACTCAACTCTCTCTCATAGGATTTGGATCTGGTGGAAAGAAGATTTGAGTGGAAAGCAACTTGGGGAAGGCTAGAGATCAAGATTCATATGGTAGGAATGGAATATCTTGGCCTTAACACATGAGTAGGTAGTTCTCTCTCAGAAATAGTATGCTGGAAGTGTAAGCTTGTTCTGATGGCTCTCTCCACGAATGAAGAGGAGGTGGAGGGGTATATATAGCCTCCACACAAAATCTAACCGTTACACACAATTTACCAATCTCGGTGGGACCGAATCAACAAACTCGGTCGGACCGATTTAGTAAATCTAGTGACCGTTAGGATTTTCGGTGGGACCGATATGCAACTCGGTAGGACCGATATGGTTAGGGTTAGGGCATAACGTAATCTCGGTGAGACCGATTACACAAACTCGGTGAGACCGATTTTGGTAATGAGCTAACCAGAGAGTTGGTCAGGCAAACTCGGTGGGACCGATTACTCAAACTCGATGGGCCCGATTTTGGTAATAAGTTGACCAGAGAGTTTGCATTGTAATCTCGGTAGTACCGATTGCTCAAACTCGGTGATGCTGATTTTGGTAATGTACATACACAGAGAGATTGCAATCCCATCTCGGTGAGACCGAGATCCCTATCGGTGAGACGGATTTGCCTAGGGTTTGTGGCAGTGGCTATGACTTCTAAACTCGGTGGCGCCGGATAGAAAGAATGGTGGGGCCGAGTTTGACTTTAGGTTTAGGACATATGTGTGGAAGTGGGAAAGTAGTTGAGGGTTTTGGAGCATATCACTAAGCACTATGGAGCAAGAAACTCATTAAGCAACACCTCATCCCTCCTTGATAGTATTGGCTTTTCCTATAGACTCAATGTGATCTTGGATCACTAAAATGTAAAATGAAGAGTCTTGAGCTTGAAGCTTGAGACAATCCTTTGTCCTTAGCATCTTGAAGGAGTTCCCACATCTTGTAGTCCATGCCACTCCATTGTTGAACTTATCTAAAACATACTAGATAAAAGTGTTAGTCCAACAAGAGATATGTTGACATTAATTACCAAAACCACCTAGGGAGCACTGGTGCTTTCAATCTCCCCCTTTTTGGTAATTGATGACAACATACATCAAATCTTTAGATAAAGATATAAAGAATAGCAAGTAAAGCTTTGGAAAGACATGTAACAAGCATAGGCTGCCCTTACATGTATGCAATCATGTGAATATGGAATATAGAAGCATGTGAGAGCATAACCATGATAGAGTAGGCAATGTGTTACATGTATCTTGGCCATATGCATCAGAGCAAAGAATATTAAAGAAAATTCCTTCATGCCCATGAGTCCTTCTTGCAAACAGTATGTACATCATCAAGAATTCCTCATACACATGATTATGATGCATATACTTACCTTGTAGTCTTGAGTTGGCTTAGGATGGAATGAACCTGCACAAACAAGGTTAGATAACACAGGTACATCTACTAGCCAGAGCAAACAGAAGAAACCACAAGAATACCAAGACTGGGATGACATGTGGAGAGTGAGTACTAAGTACCACACTGGATTAGACATGTCCCCAAGAGTAAAGATATGCAATGAATTTAAATGATTTCTTTCCCTTAGATATCTTGCTCCCCCTGAATCTAGCATGGAATACTGGGAGAAGATAGGGAACAGAAAATCAGAGCTAAAAGATATAAATGAACAGAGCTAATGCAAACTAATGCAAATAAGCACATATGAACATGTCTTTTCCCCTCAATAAGACATGTGGCATCTCTCCTCTTGAACACCAAGCATCTGGGATCCTTCATAAATACTTTCTACTTGAGTATTCTCTCCCCCTGGAGATCTCTTTCTCCCCTTGAGGAGGTGATACTATGCCTCTCTGATGTGATCTCTCTAAGTGATAAGCTTTGATGTGATCTCTCTCTCCCCCTTTGACATCAATTTCCAAGAAGGGTCTTCTGGAATTTGTTGTGAATGGGTTTGGTCCTTGAGTCACAACACAAAGCACTGGATAAAATTGTGATGCTTGTAGAGGACAAGATTCATTGAGTGGAGCTGGATCAGAAGAAACACAGAATAAATGGCAAACTGTTTGTCCTGTTGTGAAATCGGTGGCACCGAGTAGTATGCTTCGGTTGTACCGAAAAGATTTGGTTGGACCGAAAACAACAAGTCAGTGAAACCGAGTTCATCGCAGAGAAAACACTTGTCACCTCAGCTCACTAGACTAGACGGATCTCACAAAGATTTGCAAGGAATTTACTGAATGATATGCAATGAATTGGATGCAGAAAATGCAGAGCAAACAGAAAGAAAGAAAGAAATCTAGATGAAGTTTTTTTGAAAGGGGAGACAAATATGCATGAGACAAATGCAATATCACCGAAAAGAACACAAGAGAACTTCATCTAGAGATGGTCGGCGACAAAGTCACCTATGTTAGAGTATATTGACTTAGGAGTCAAGTGAGATCACTTGATCATAGGTCATACTCATCGTTTAAGCTCAAAATGGGGTTACCATTTTTGTTTAAGCATCTTGATGTGTTCACATCTTGTCGAGTTGCTTTACCTCATGACTTGGAGTAAAGCTTCTCTAAGATGGAATAACATACCTTGGTTGGTGGTGTTGACCATGTAGTTGAACTTGTGTGAGTTGCTCAAGGTTGATGTAGCTCATCAAGAGTTGGGAGCACCACTTGGAATTTGAGTCCATCTACCTACATGGGTTAGTTCTTGCAAGGAAGAGCACTTGTGTATCCAAAAATGACAATCATGAAGCTCAACATAGAATTTGTCAAAGCTTATGTTTGAATGGTTTCGTGCTTCCTTGTCTTCAACCACCATAGTGTAGAGACTTGGTGATGTAGAGATTGCTCAAGATGTGAGTAGATTACAATCTCATGAAATTTGATTCAACCAAGTACCTACATGGTTTAGATAACATGCAAGATACAAATATATCCAAGACATAAGATTTTCAAAAAAAATCAAGGATTAGTCATAAGCTCATGTCTTGCATGTATCCAATGGAGTTTCTACTCCAACTTTGAAGCATCAATGATGTTCAATTCTCCTCTCAACCTGCAAAATACTTTCTCATCAAGAGGTTTAGTGAATATATCCGCTAATTGCTTTTCGGTGTGAACATGCTTAAGATTAATGTCACCCTTAGCAACATGATCTCGAATGAAATGATGACAAAGTTCAATATGCTTAGTTCGAGAATGTTGCACGGGATTATGACCAATTTTGATAGCACTTTCATTTTCACAAAGCAATGGAACATGTTTCACATATATCCCATAATCTTTAAGAGTTTGGGTCATCCAAAGTAATTGATCACAACATGAACCAGCGGCAATGTACTCCACTTCGGCGGTAGATAAGGATACCGAGTTTTGTTTCTTGGAGGACCAAGACACAAGAGATCTACCAAGAAATTGACAAGTACCCGAAGTGGACTTTCTGTCAACCTTGTCTCCGGCATAGTCTGAGTCGGAGTAGCCAACAAGATTGAAAGAGGCCCTCTTAGGATACCAAATGCCAAAATTTGGTGTATGGATTAAGTATCTCACTATCCTTTTCACGACCTTAAGATGACATTCTTTAGGAGCAGCTTGATATCGTGCACACATGCACACACTTAGCATGATATCGGGATGTGAAGCACATAGATATAACAATGAACCAATCATAGAGCGATAAACCTTTTGATCAACCGGTTCACCATCTTTGGTCATGTCAAGATGTCCACTAGTAGGCATGGGTGTAGACATACCTTTGCATTCTTGCATATTGAACTTCTTGAATAAGTCCTTGGTGTACTTCGTTTGAGAGACAAAAGTACCTTCCTTAGTTTGCTTGATTTGCAACCCAAGGAAGAATTTGAGTTCACTCATCATTGACATCTCAAACTTCTCTGACATTAGCTTCCCAAACTTTTAACTAAAATGAGGGTTAGTTGAACCAAATATAATATCATCAACATAGATTTGGCACACAAATAGTTCTCCATTAACCCTTTTAGTAAAAAGTCTTGAATCAGTTTTCCCAATTTCAAAGCCTTTTTCAATAAGGAACTTGGTCAAGCATTTATACCACGCTCTAGGAGCTTGTTTAAGACCATAAAGGGCTTTGTGAAGTTTGTAAACATGATTGGGTTTCTTAGGATTGACAAAGCTGAGAGGTTTCTTAACATAAACTTCCTCCTCTATTTCACCATCTAGAAAAGCACTTTTAATGTCCATTTGGTACAAGGTGATATCATGATAATTAGCATAGGCAAGTAAGATGCAAATTGACTCAAGTCTAGCAACGGGAGCATAAGTCTCACCATAGTCCATACCTTCGACTTGTGTGTAGCCTTGGGCGACGAGACGTGCTTTGTTGCGAACTACTTGTCCATCTTCATCTTGCTTGTTGCGAAACACCCATTTGGTACCGATGATGTTGTGGTTGTTGTCGGGCTTCTCAACCAATGTCCAAACTTGGTTTCTTTCAAAGTTGTGTAGCTCTTCATGCATAGCATTTATCCAATCCGGATCTTCCAATGCTTCCTCGACCTTCATAGGTTCAATGCTAGAGACGAAAGAATAGTTTTCACAAAAGTTAGCTAAACGAGTTTTAGAGCGAGTGATTCTCCCGGTTTGAATATCATTGTAGATTTTCTCGACGGGATGGTCTTTAGCAATTCTTGCTCGAACTCGTGAAAGCTTTTGCTTGGTTCTTGGTTGAACTTCTTCTTCATCTTGTTCTTCTTCTTGGCCTTCTTCATTGTTGGCATTGTCGTTCTCTTGTCGCGGTGGAGAAGGAGGTTGTTGATGTTCGTCTTGATGCACTTCCTTGTTTTATTCATCTTGGTGTGTCCCACTTGTGGATGCTTCCGTATCAAATCTTGGTTCACCTTGTCGTGAAGTAGAAGCTTCCACTTGGACGGACAAGGTACTCTCCTTCACCTCCGTTGGACGTACCTTGCCAATAGACAAGTCTTGCATTGCTTCTGAAAGATCTTTGTCTCCTACATCAATTGGCAATTGCTCTACTTGCGAGCCGTTAGATTCATCAAACTTCACATCTACCGTCTCTTCAACCTTTCGGGTGAAATTGTTGTAGACACGATAAGTGTGAGAGTTTGAGCCATAACCTAGTAGGAAACCTTCATGAGACTTAGGAGAAAATTTAGAATGACGATGCTTATCAAGAATGTAGCACTTTGAGCCGAATACTCGAAAGTATCCAACTTGGGGTTTGTTACCGGTGAGGAGCTCGTATGCCGTCTTGCCGAGTAGCTTGTGAAGATACAAGCGATTTGTTGCATGGCAAGCTGTCTCAACCGCTTCTGCCCAAAAGTGCTTCGGTGTCTTGTACTCATAAAGCATCGTTCTCACCATTTCGATGAGCGTCCGGTTCTTCCTCTCAACAACTCCATTTTGTTGAGGTGTGTACGTAGCCAAGAACTCGTGTGAAATCCTTTCTTCGTCAAGAAAGGTGTCCACATTTGCGTTCTTGAACTCCGTTTCGTTGTCGCTGCGAACCTTCTTGATCTTCACTTCAAATTGATTTTGGGCCTTCCTAGCGAAGTTTTTGAAGATCTTTTGGACCTGCGATTTATCATCGAGAAAGAACACACATGTAAATCTTGAAAAGTCATCAACTATAACTAGACCAAAAGAATTTCCACCGAGACTCTTGTAAGAGGTGGGACCAAAAAGATCCATGTGAAGTAGCTCGAGTGGCCTCCTTGTGGTCATGATGTTCTTCACGGGATGCCTTCCTCCAACCTGTTTACCTGCTTGACAAGCACTGCAAAGTCTATCCTTATCAAATATGACATTGTTAACACCAAGGATATGATTTCCTTTAATAAGCTTGTCAAGGTTTCTCATGCCGACGTGACCTAGTCGTCTATGCCATAACCAACCTTTTGAGGATTTAGCAATGAAGCAAGTTTTAGGTTGAGCCTTTTTAGTGAAATCAACAATGTATAGATCACCTCTACGCACGCCGGTAAAGACCATTTTATGATTGTCTCGACGAAACACTTGGCAATCTACTTCAATAAATAGGACATTGAAACCGAAATCAGCAAGTCTAGATACTGAAAGTAAGTTGTAACCAAGATATTCAACGAGCATAACATTTTGTATGGAGCTATCATGTGATATGGCCATCTTACCGAGGCCAACCACCTTACCCTTTGAGTTGTCATCGAAAGTGACATACTTTCGAGGACTATCATTTTCAGCAAGCTCACGAAACATGTCTTTATCTCTGGTCATGTGATCGGTACATCCACTGCCAAGGACCCATTCCTTTCCTCCTGACATATATCCCCGAAGATTTTCCATAAGACCAAAATGTCTCATTGCATCATCAAGATCGAAGTTACTATCATCATCCTCATCATAGTATCCATGTTCAACATCGTCATGTGGTGGATCAAATCCTAGAGAGGGTAATTCGTTAGAGTGAGCTTGACAATGATCTTGCTTATGAATTCTTATAGCTTCGGAAATAATATCACTAATAATTCCAACATCTCCTTTGGCACGCATAAGATTTGTAAGTTCAAATAGATGATCACCAAACATAGGATCACTAGTATTCATCTTACTCAAGGAAATAGACTTATGGAGAATTTCATCTAGATTTTTCAAGGAATAATTTGGAAAGCGTTCCTCAAGAAATTACCATATAGTGTAGGCACACTCAAGAGTAGGAAGTTTATAATTAAGTTTCTAGGCAAGTCTCTAGTGATAAGATTAACAGTTCTAAGATTCCTAATCATGTCAATTGACTCATCAAGAGTAGGATGCATAGGATCAACATGAGGTACACAAGGGCTAGCAATGTACTTGTTCAAATGATATTGATTGAAAATTACAAGCATCTTATTTTTCCACTCATGAAAATACTCTCCATCAAGAATAGGCACTCTATGTCTAAGACTCCCCAAAGTAGACTCATCTATCTTCCTCCAATGGTGATTAAACCAAGGCAATAGAGACCAATGCTCTGATACCACTTGTAGGACCTTGAGAAGAGGTGTCTAGAGGGGGGGTGATTAAACACTAAGTACCAAAGTTGCAGTTTTTAACTTCTTTAAGTTTGAGTGGAGTTTAGGCACAAGTTTAACATTCACAACATACAACAAGCAAGCATGCAAAGAGTATATGAGCAGCGGAAAGTAAAGCATACAACTTGCAAGAATGTAAAGGGAAGGGTTTTGAAGGATTCAAATGCAATTGAAGACACAGATGTTTTTGGCGTGGTTCCAGTAGGTGGTGCTATCGTACATCCACGTTGATGGAGACTTCAACCCACGAAGGGTAACGGCTACGCGAGTCCACGGAGGGCTCCACCCAAGAAGGATCCACGAAGAAGCAACCTTGTCTATCCCACCATGGCTGTCGCCCACGAAGGACTTGCCTCACTAGCGGTAGATCTTCACGAAGTAGGCGATCTCCTTGCCCTTACAAACTCATTGGTTCAACTCCACAATCTTGTCGGAGGCTCCCAAGTGACACCTAGCCAATCTAGGAGACACCACTCTCCAAGAAGTAACAAATGATGCGTTGATGATGAACTCCTTGCTCTTGTGCTTCAAATGATAGTCTCCCCAACACTCAACTCTCTCTCATAGGATTTGGATCTGGTGGAAAGAAGATTTGAGTGGAAAGCAACTTGGGGAAGGCTAGAGATCAAGATTCATATGGTAGGAATGGAATATCTTGGCCTCAACACATGAGTAGGTAGTTCTCTCTTAGAAATAGTATGATGGAAGTGTAAGCTTGTTCTGATGGCTCTCTCCACGAATGAAGAGGAGGTGGAGGGGTATATATAGCCTCCACACAAAATCTACCGTTACACACAATTTACCAATCTCGGTGAGACCGAATCAACAAACTCGGTCGGACCAATTTAGTAAATCTAGTGACCGTTAGGATTTTTGGTGGGACCGATATGCAACTCGGTAGGACCGATATGGTTAGGGTTAGGGCATAACGTAATCTCGCTGAGACCGATTATACAAACTCGGCGAGACCGATTTTGGTAATAAGTTAACCAGAGAGTTGGTCAGGCAAACTCGGTGGGACCGATTACTCAAACTCGGTGGGATCGATTTTGGTAATAAGTTGACCAGAGAGTTTGTATTGTAATCTTGGTAGTACCGATTGCTCAAACTCGGTGAGACAGATTTTGGTAATGGACATACACAGAGAGATTGCAATCCCATCTCGATGAGACCGAGATCCCTATCGGTGAGACCGATTTGCCTAGGGTTTGTGGTAGTGGCTATGACTTCTAAAATCGGTGGCGTCGGATAGAAAGAATGGTGGGGCCGAGTTTGACTTTAGGTTTAGGACATATGTGTGGAAGTGGGAAAGTAGTTGAGGGTTTTGGAGCATATCACTAAGCACTGTGGAGCAAGAAACTCATTAAGCAACACCTCATCCCTCCTTGATAGTATTGGCTTTTTCTATAGACTCAATGTGATCTTGGATCACTAAAATGTAAAATAAAGAGTCTTGAGCTTGAAGCTTGAGCCAATCCTTTGTCCTTAGCATCTTGAAGGAGTTCCCACATCTTTTACTCCATGCCACTCCATTGTTGAACTTATCTGAAACATACTAGATAAAAGTGTTAGTCCAACAAGAGATATGTTGACATTAATTACCAAAACCACCTAGGGAGCACTTGTTCTTTCAGCGATACATAGTCACGACCTGCAAGGCACAATCCCTAGACATGGAAATTCCTATTTGCCGTTCGTTGCGGCAAGTTGTCGAGGCTACGCACAGGTGCAGATCAACGAGCGTTCCTATGGGCCAGCCCGTTAACCGTTTGAGCAACTTTGGTTTTAGGAATCTTCTAGGTTGTTCCCAGTCGGGTTTTTCCGCTTTTGGGAACCTTCTAGGAGGTTCCTAAACCGTTTTTCCTTTTTTTCTTTTTCTTCTTCTATTTCTTTTTTCCTATTTTTTCTTTTTTTCTTTTTACTGTTTCTTTGTCCTTCCATCTTATTTCTTTTTCTTTTTTTCAAGTTTACTTAAATTTTCAAATTTTGCCCCGGACTTCAAAATTTGTTCTTGTTTTCAATTTTTTCATTGTTTTGAAAAATGATGAACATTTTAAAAACGTTCAGAATTTCGAATTTTCTAGTTATTTGTAAATAAATGTTAAAAATTTCAAAAAGTGTTCAGATTTTCAAAAAGTTGTGCATGTGTCGGAACTTGGTTCCATTTTTTCAAAATTAGCCAATTTTCCAAAGTCGTGAATATTTCTAAAAACACTGTCATTTCCAAAATTTGGTCAGCATTTTGGAAAAATGTTTGAGTTACGAAAAATGTTCAAGAACTTCAGAAAATGTTCTCATTCACAAATGTTTTTTCAAAATTTAAAAAAAAGTTCTGATTTCAGGAAGTTTAGGAATTTAAAAAATGTTCCCATTTTCGAAATATGTTCACAATTTCCAAATTTGTACAGAAGAATAAAGAAAAATCGCATTTCTAAAAATTGTTGATTAATTTCAAAAATTGTTCATGTCTTAAATTGCTCAATAGCGGCTATGTGGTAGAGTGGCTAGCTTGTCATGGTTTGCAGTCTGGTGTGTTCAGATAGTGGGATCGAATCCCATCATTGCGTCCTTTTTTTCCGTGTTTTTTAGGTCACGCGATCCACAGGAAACACAAGTCCGTGGGCCGGCCCAGTCGTGCCTCGCCTGTGTGCATCC
Source organism: Triticum aestivum (assembly GCF_018294505.1). Taxonomy (NCBI): domain Eukaryota; kingdom Viridiplantae; phylum Streptophyta; class Magnoliopsida; order Poales; family Poaceae; genus Triticum; species Triticum aestivum. The sequence goes on from NC_057795.1 coordinate 566,706,975, forward strand.
AACTCTTGTTTGATGCAAAATGCGTCATGTAGGAGGTCCCCCTAGACATGCCACGTGTTGCGCATGACCCAATTAGATATGTTTTGGGTCGGGCATGCATGCTAATGGGCTGGCATGCGACCCAGGTGGTCAGGTTTGCGTGCACCCAAAAAAATCATCCCACCGCCCCCGTCAAGCTTCTCAAGGCCCAGGCTATTTTGCGTAAGACCAACAAATGGGGCGCTCCTATTTTCCATTTTAAGCGAGACAGGGGGAAGCATCCCGTCGGGGGGAGCCCCAAATGCACCGGCCCAGCCGAGCGGGAGGCCACGGCCTATTTTTTAGTTTTTATTTCTGATTTATATTATCTTTTTTTGGCTATATTTTTGTACTTTTTTATACTTTCACATATTATTTGTTATTAAAAAATGTTGAATCGTATTTGAAAAATATTTAACAAGTATTTGAAAAAAATGTTCAATAAGTATTAAAAATGTTAAACAAGTATTTGAAAAAATGTTGAATAAGTATTAAAAAGTGTTGAACGAGTATCTAAAAAATGTTGAACAAGTATTTGAGAAAATGTTGAATAAGTATTAAAAAGTGTTGAATGAGTATCTGAAAAATGTTGAACAAGTATTTGCAAATGTTGAATAAATATTAAAAATGTAGAACAAGTATTTGAAAAAAAGTTAATTAAGTAAAAAAAATGTTGAATGGGTATCTGAAAAATATTGAACAAGTATTTGAAAAAATGTTGAATAAGTATTAAAAATATTGAACAATTATTTGAAAAAATGTTAAATAAGTATGTTGAATGGGTATTTGAAAAATATTGAGCAAGTATTTGAAAAAAATATTAAGTATTAAAAATGTTGAACGAGTATCTGAAAAATGTTGAATAAGTTTTAATTTTTTTGAAAGAGTATGTAAAAAATGTTGAACAAGTATTTGAAAATGTTGAATAAGTATTAAAATATTGAAAAAGTATTTGGAAAATGTTGAATAAGCATTCGGACTATGTTGAACAGGTATACAAAAAAATGTTTATCACTTATTATTATTTTTGACATATACAAAAATGTAGAGTGAAAATGAAAACAAACATAAGAAAAAACAAAAAAATGGAGAAGGAAAAATGAAAGCAAAAAGAAATTGAGAAGAAAAAAGAAAAACAAACAAAAAATGGAGAAGAAAAGGAAACCAAACATAAAAGTGGAGAAGAGAAAAAATATTTAAAATGTAGAGTGTATTAAAATGTTTGCAGCACTGAAGGATTAAGTATGTCGCGCCCTAGAGGATTTCACGAACATGGTAGTAGTGCATTGCTTTGCAACACTTTGTATCATCCCACGAACCTAGAATCAAATCCTCTTACCTCCCCCTTTTCTTCCCATTTGTTTTAAAGTCGAGATTGGGCCGGCCTGGTACTGTAGATCCTTAAGCGAGACATCTGATCGTGTCTCGCTTAAGGCGAGAAATAGTATTCGCGCAATGGACGTGCTTTCCATTGTTTCTCTTAGTCGTTCTCTTAGCAGCAGGACCTTTCAAGCTCGTTAAAAAACCAAGTTGAATCGTTTGATTTTTTTTTCTCAAAGAAAAATTGAATCGTGTGGATTTCATGGAATCAAGTTGGTGTTATTGGCTCCGAGGGTCAACCATTGTTATTTCTTGATGATAATATGTTCTTTGTGGGAACTAAGAGGGGAAGAGAAAGAGAGCGCGCTAACAGGCAATGCGTTGTTGGAAGCATACTGTCAGGGCTGAAGTCAACATATCAACCTTGACAAAATCGTATATCTACTTCAATAAGGGAGTTTCTATGAACACTAGAGAATAGATGAATGCGATGTTGAATGTGCAAAATGGATCTCTAGGAGAGAAATATAGGTATGTTGACTGATGTTGGTAGTACTCGAAATCAATTGTTCAAATAGCTAAAAGATACGTGTCTATGCAACGGGAAACAGGGTATCCCGAGCACGCGAGAATGGGTCGCCCAAAGCACCTGCTAAAATATCGAGGAAGATTATCATGATATTTAATCGTCTTTACAAACTACAACATACAGAAGGAGTTCATCCTTCACTTTGCTTTTATTATGCACTGGCATGCAGACCGTTGTGAAGACCATGACTGACATGGCTTAACCTCGAAGTAAGTCCGAGCACTGATAGGGGTGTAGGTCTGGACACGCGGTCCGGACGGCTATCCTGAGAGTCAAATCATCCATACATAGGCCTACATGTCCTGATAGCAGCACTATAAAAAACATTTCCATGATAATATGAGTTTATCATAGTAGGTTATGTTTTCTGTCACGCATATACATACATGCATGCCGATTTTATGACATAATCAAGATAGTTATACCCGAGCTTTCCCAGAAGTATTCCATAACAATAATCCATTTATCATCACGGAAGTGTTTACTTCCATGATGGTAAATGCCGCGTCATGAAAGTGATTTTGTCAAGAGTAACCGGCATGTGACATCCACTGTAATGGGTCGCCGTTAAGCTATTGGGTGTGGGTTTTGGACCCGATACCCGTTAGCAGCCCTGACCAATGACGAATTCCCACGTGTCAATTTTCATTCGCCAAAGGAATCATGTGTCAGCTCTATGTTGCGACAAGTGTCACCCATCCAGCAGACGGTACGCGCCAATGATAGAGTGACATGTGGCACGGCCCAAGAGTGGGGGAGCGGTAAGCTGGTGCCGCTCCAAGCAAAGTGTGGTAGCTGATTCTACATGCGAAGCAGAGTACATAGCTGCCTCGGAGGTAGCAAAGAAAGGTGTCTGGATGAAGCAGTTCATGATAGATCTTGGAGTTGTGCCTAGTGCACTAGACCCAATGACTCTATTCTGTGACAACACTGGTGCCGTTGCTCTAGCCAATGAACCAAGGTTTCACAAGAGGACCAGACACATAAAGCGATGCTTCAATTCCATCCGTGATTACATCAAGGAGGAAGACATAACATTTGCAAAGTGCATACAGACCTGAATGTTGCAGATCCATTGACTAAACCTCTTCCACAGGCAAAGCACGATCAACACCAGAACTGTATGGGTGTTAGATTCATTACCATGTAATGCTAGATTATTGACTCTAGTGCAAGTGGGAGACTGTTGGAAATATGCCCTAGAGGCAATAATAAAGTGGTTATTATTATATTTCCTTATTCATGATAATAGTTTATTATCCATGCAATAATTGTATTAACCAGAAACTCAAATACATGTGCGGATACATAGACATCAACATGTCCCTAGTAAGCCTCTACCGGACTAGCTCATTGATCAAAGATGACTATGGTTTCCTAGCCATGGACATGAGTTGTCATTTGATAACGGGATCACATTATTAGGAGAATGATGCGATGGACAAGACCCAACCTATGAACGTAGCATATGATCGTATAAAGTTTATTGCTATCATTTTTCTGCATGTCAAGTATATGTTCCTATGACCATGAGATCATGCAACTCACTGACATCGGAGGAGTGCCTTGTGTGTACCAAACGTCACAACGTAACTGGGTGACTATAAACGTGCTCTACAGGTATCTCCGAGGGTGTCTATTGAGTTGGCATGGATCAAGATTGGAATTTGTCACTCCGTATGACGAAGAGGTATCTCATGGCCCACTCGGTAATACAACATCACAATAAGCTTGCAAGCAATGTGATCAATGAGTTAGTCACGGGATCTTGTATTACGGAACTAGTAAAGAGACTTGTCGGTAACGAGATTGAACTAGGTATGGAGATACTGACGATTGAATCTCGGGCAAGTAACATACCGATAGACAAAGGAACTGCATACGGGATTAGCTAAATCCTTGACATCGAGGTTCGGCCGATAAGATCTTCATAGAATATGTAGGAACCAATATGGGCATCCAGGTCCTGCTATTGGTTATTGACCGTAGAGGTGTCTCGGTCATGTATACATAGTTCTCGAACCCGCATGGTCTACACACTTAACGTTTGGTGACGGGATAAGTATAGTTGAGTCATTATGGTGGTTACCGAAGGTTGTTCGGAGTCCCGGATGAGATCCGGACGTAGCGACGAACTCCGGAATGGTCCGGAGGTGAAGATTGATATATTGGATGAAGGGTATTGGGGTCCAGAATTGTTCCGGGGGTACCGTGTGATGACGAGTGTCACCGAAAGGGGTTTCGGGGGGCCCGGCAAGTGTTGGGGGCCCCATGGGACAAGGGGAGGGGGCAAACCAGCCCACTAAGGGGCTGAGCGCCCCCCTCACCCCATCTCACGTAACCAGGAGGGTTGGGGTGCCCCCTAGGGCTTCCCGCCTCCCGGCTTGGGGGCAAGTCACCCTAGGGGAGATCACATCTGCCCTGGCTGCTGCCCCCCTAGGGGAAACCCTAGGGGCGCCACCCCCTCCTCCCTTCCCTTATATATATAGAGGTAGAGAGAGGGCAGCCGCACCCCAGAGCACATCTCCACGCCACGACGCTGCCTCTCCTCTCCCTCGCATCCCTATTTCTCTCCGTAGTGCTTAGCGAAGCTCTGCTGAGATTCCGCCACCACGTCGCCATGCTGCTGGAGGACTCAAGCTACTACTTCACCATTGCTCACTGGATCGAGGAGGTGAAGGCGTCATCAAGCCGTACATGTGTTCAACGCGGAGGTGTCGTCCGTTCGGCACTTGGATCGGGACTTTGCGGAACGGATCGTGATTGGATCGCGAAGACGTTCGACTACATCAACCGCGTTTCTTAACGCTTCCGCTTAGCGATCTACAAGGGTATGTAGATTCAATCTCTCCTCTCATAGATAGTCATATCCTAGATTGGATCTTGGTGAGCGTAGGAAATTTTTTGTTTCCAATGCAACGTTCCCCAACAGTGGCATCATGAGCTAGGTCTATGCGTAGATGAAATCATGAGTAGAACACAAAGGAGTTTGTGGGTGTTGATATTCAGATTGCTTCCTTCCTTGGTCTTTTCAGCGGTATTGTGGGATGAAGCGTCCCGGACCAACCTTACATGTCCACGTACATGAGACCGGTTCCATCGACAGACATGTGACTTTGTTGCATAAAGATGGCTGGCGGGTGTTTGTCTCTCCCACCTTAGTTGAATCGGATTCGACAAAGGTGGTCCTTGTAGAAGGTTAAATAGCAACTTGCATATCACCGTTGTGGCTTTGCGTAGGTAAGAATCGTTCTTGCTAGATACCCACAATAGCCACGTAAAACATGCAACAACAATTAGAGGACGTCTACCTTGTTTTTGCAGGGTATGTTGTGATATGATATGGCCAAAGACATGATGAGATATATTTGATGTATGAGATGATCGTGTTTGTAATAGTTTATATCGACTTGCATGTCGATGCATATGGCAGCCGGCAAGAGCCATAGGGTTGTCTTTAATTATTGTATGACCTACGTGTCAATCATTAAGTTCTATGTAATGCTTTACTTTATCGCTAAGCGGTAGAAATAGTAGTAGAAGCATGGTTGGCGTGACAACCCCGATGGTGACACGATGATGGAGATCATGGTGTCATGCCGGTGACGATGGAGATATGCCGGTGCTTTGGAGATGGAAATCAAAAGCACAAGTTGATGGCCATATCATGCCACTTATGATTTGCATGTGATGTTAATCCTTTTATGCATCTTATTTTGCTTAGGACGAGGTAGCATTATAAGGTGACCCCTCACTAAAATTTCATGATAAAATTGTGTTCTCCCCAAGTGTACACCATTGCGAAAGTTCGTCATTTCGAACCACCACGTGATGATCGGGTGTGATAGACTCTACGTTCACATACAACGGGTGCAAGCCAATGTTGCATATGCGGAACACTTGGTTAAACTTGACGAGCCTAGCATGTACATACATGGCCTTGGAACACAAGAGACCGAAAGGTCGAATACGAGTCATATAGCAGATATGATCAACATGGAGATGTTCACCATTGAAACCACCTCATCTCACGTGATGATCGAACTTGGGTTGGTGAATTTGGATCGTGTTACACTCAAACAATCGGAGGGATGTTGACTTGAGTGGGAGTTCTTAGGTAATATGATTAATTGAACTCATTATCATGAACAATAGTCTAAAGTGGCCTTTGCAAATTTATGTTGTAGATCAATGGCTCGCACAGTAGCTCCCCTGAATTTCAATGTGTTCCTAGAGAAAGCTAAGCTGAAAGTTGATGGAAGTAACTTTGTGGACTGGGCCCGTAATCTGAGGATTATCCTCACGGATTCCCATAAGTCTTATGTCCTTGATGCACCGCTTGGTGCGCCACCCCCTCCAGCGACTGTGGACGTTGTGAATGCCTGGTAGTCGCTGTTGATGACTACTCAATAGTTCAGTGAGCCATGATGTATGGCTTAGAGCCAGGACTTCAAAGGCGTTTTGAACGTCATGGAGCATATGAGATGTTCCAAGAGTTGAAGTTTATCTTTGGGAAGAATGCCCGGATTGAGAGACCTCTGATAAGTTCTATGCTTGCAATATGGAGGAGAACGGGTCTATCAGTGAGCACATACTCAGAATGTCTGGGTACTTCAATCGTCTGGCTGAATTGGGAATTGAACTCCCGCCTGAGACTATCACTGATAGAGTTCTTCAATCGCCACCACCTAGCTACAAGAGCTTTGTGTTGAACTACAACATGCAAGGGATGAACAAGTCAGTCTCCGAGCTATTGGCGATGCTGAAAGTCGCTGAGTCAGACATCCAGAAGGTGCATCAAGTGTTGATGGTGAATAAAACCACTAGTTTCAAGAAGAGCAAGGGAAAGAAGGGAAACTTCAAGAATGGTGGAAAAACAGTTGCTCCTCCCGTGAAGAAACCCAAGGCTGGACCCAAGCCAGAAACCGAGTGCTTCTATTGCAAGGGAACTGACCACTGGAAGCGAAACTGCCCCAAGTATCTGGCCGACAAGAAGGGGGCCAACGTCAACAAAGGTATATATGATATACATGTTATTGATGTGTACCTTACCAACTCTCGTTGTAGTGCTTGGGTATTTGATAACGGTTCGGTTGCTCACATTTGCAACTCAAAGAAGGAACTACGGAATAGACGGAGCCTGGCAAAGGACAAAGTGACGATGCATGTGGGAAATGGTTCCAAGGTTGAAGTGATCGCCGTCGACACGCTCGCTTTTTGATTACCATCGGGATTAGTGATGAACCAGAATAATTGTTATTTAGTGCATGCGTTGAGCATGAACATTATATATAGATCTTGTTTAATGCGAGACGGTTACTCATTTAAATAAGAGAATAATGGTTGTTCTATTTATATAGGTAATATCTTTTATGGTCATGCACCCACTGTAAGGGGTTTATACTTATTGAATCTCGATAGTGATGATACACATGTTCATAACATTGATGCCAAAAAATGTAGAGTTAATAATGATGATACCACTTTCTTGTGGCACTGCCGCTTAGGTCATATTGGTGTAAAGCGCATGAAGAAACTACATGCTGATGGACTTTTGGAGTCACTTGATTTTGAATCACTTGACACATGCGAACCATGCCTCATGGGAAAGATGACTAAGACCCCATTTTTCGGAACAATGGAACGGGCAAGTGACTTTTTGGGAATCATACATACTGATGTGTGTGGTCCGATGAGCATTGACGCACGCGGTGGATATCATTACTTTCTCACCTTCACCGATGACTTGAGTAGATACAGATATATTTACTTGATTAAGCATAAGCCTGAAATGTTTGAAAAGTTCAAGCAATTTCAGAGTGAAGTTGAGAATCATCGTAACAAGAAGATTAAGTTCCTATGATCCGATTGGGGGGGGGGGGGATATCTGAGTTATGAGTTTGGCAATCACTTAAGACAATGTGGAATTGTTTCACAGTTGACGCCACCTGGAACACCACAGCGTAATGGTGTGTCTGAACGTCGTAATCGTACCTTATTGGATATGGTGTGTTCTATGATGTCTCTTGCCAATCTGCCACTATCGTTTTGGGGTTATACATTAGAGACAGTTGCATTCACTTTAAATAGGGCACCATCTAAGGCCGTTGAGACGACACCCTATGAAATGTGGTTTGGCAAGAAACCTAAGCTGTCGTTCCTTAAGGTTTGGGGTTGCGATGCTTATGTCAAAAGGCTTCAGCCAGAAAAGCTCGAACCCAAAGCGGATAAATGCGTCTTCATAGGATACCCAAAGGAGACGATTGGGTATACCTTCTATCTCAGATCCGAGGGCAAAGTGTTTGTTGCTAAAGAACGGGTCCTTTCTCGAGAAAGAGTTTCTCTCGAAAGAATTGAGTGTGAGGAAAATAGAACTTGATGAGGTTGTTGAACCTTTACTTCAACCAGTGAGTAGTGCAGCGCAGAAAGATGTTTCTGTGACACATGCGTCAGTTGAAGAGGAAGCTAATGATGGTGATCATGAAGTTTTGGATCAAGTTACTATTGAACCTCATACGTCAACAAGCATACGTACTGCTCCTAAGTGGTATGTGTTGGGGAACATAGTATTTCAAAAAAAATCCTACGATCACACAAGACCTATCTAGGAGATGCATAGCAACGAGAGGGGAGAGTGTGTCCACGTACCCTCGTAGACTGTAAGCGGAAGCATTTAGTAATGCGGTTGATGTAGTCGAACGTCTTCGCGATCCAACCGATCCAAGTACCGAACATACGACACCTCCGCGTTCAGCACACGTTGAGTTCGATGACATCCTTCATGCTTTTGATCCAGTTGAGGACGAGGGTGAGTTCCGTCAGCCCGACGGTGTGGTGATGGTGATGATGATGTTACTGGCGCAGGGCTTCGCCTAAGCACTACGGCAATATGATCGAGGTGTGTAACTGTGGAGGAGGCCACCGCACAAGGCTAAGGAAAAACTTAGTGTGTTCTAGGGTGCCCCCCTGCCCTCGTATATAAAGGAGGGAGGGGGAGGCTGGCTGGCCTTAGGGGCACACCAAGGAGAGGGAGTCCTACTAGTACTTCCTAGTCCTAGTAGGATTCCTCTACAAGGAAGAGAGGGGGAAGGAAGGAGAGGGAGAGGGAGTAGGAAAGGGGGGGGGCGCCCCCTTCCCTTAGTCCAATTCGGACTGCTAAGGGGGGAGGGTGTGTGGCCAGCACCTGTGGCCCTCCTCCCTCTCCACTAAAGCCCATGAGGTCCCATTAGTTCCCCTGGGGGGTTCCGGTAACCCCTCCGGCACTCCTTTTTACCTGAAACCACCCGGAACTCTTCCGATGTCCCCTTCGACACTCCGTTTTTACCCGAAACCACTCGAAACTCTTTTGGTGTTTGAATAACATAGTCAATATATCAATCTTTATGTCTCGACCATTTTGAGACTCCTCGTCATGTTCGTGATCTCATCCGGGACTCCGAACAAACTTTGGTCATCAAAAACACATAACTCATAATAGAAATCGTCATCGAACATTAAGCGTGCGGACCCTACGGGTTCGAGAACTATGTAGACATGACCGAGACACATCTCCGGTCAATAACCAATAGCGGAACCTGGATGCTCATATTGGATCCTACATATTCTATGAAGATCTTTATCGATCAAACTGCATAACAACATACGTTGTTCCCTTTGTCATTGGTATGTTACTTGCCTGAGATTCGATCATCAATATCATCATACCTAGTTCAATCTCGTTATCGGAAGTCTATTTACTCGTTCCGTAATGCTTCATCCTGCAACTAACTCATTAGTCACATTGCTTGCAAGGCTTATAGTGATGAGCATTACCGAGAGGGCCTAGAGATACCTCTCTGATACATGGAGTGACAAATCCTAATATCAATATATGCCAACCCAACAAACACCTTCGGAGACACTTGTAGAGCATCTTTATAATCACCCAGTTACGTTGTGAAGTTTGATAGCACACAAGGTGTTCCTCCCGTATTCGGGAGTTGCATAATCTCATAGTCCGAGGAACATGTATAAGTCATGAAGAAAGCAGTAGCAATGAAACTGCAACGATCATAATGCTAAGCTAATGGATGGGTCATGTCCATCACATCATTCTCCCAATGATGTGATCCCGTTCATCAAATGACAACACATGTCTATGGTTAGGAAACATAACCATCTTTGATTAACGAGCTAGTCAAGTAGAGGCATACTAGGGACATTATGTTTTGTCTATGTATTCACACATGTACTAAGTTTCCGGTTAATACAATTCTAGCATGAATAATAAACATTTATCATGATATAAGGAAACATAAATAAAAACTTTATTATTGCCTCTAGGGAATATTTCCTTCAGTCTCCCACTTGCACCAGAGTCAATAATCTAGTTCACATCGCCACGTGATTTTACATCAATAGTTCACATCTGTATGTGATTAACACCCATAGTTCACATCACCATGTAACCAACAACCAAAGGGTTTACTAGAGTCAATAATATAGTTCACATTGCTATGTGATTACCACCCAAAGAGTACTAAGGTCTGATCATGTTTTGCTTGTGAGACAAGTTTAGTTAACTGATCTGTCACATTCAGAGCCGTATGTATTTTGCAAATATTCTATGTCTACAATGCTCTGCATGGAGCTACTTTAGCTAATTGCTCCCACTTTCAATATGTATCCAGATTGAGACTCAGAGTCATCTGCATCAATGTAAAAGCTTGCATTGATGTAACTCTTTACAACGAACCCTTTATCACTTCCATAACCGAGAAATATTTCCTTAGTCCTTACTAAAGATAAACCGCTATCAGTGATCTACTCCTATATCACTATTGTACCCCCTTGCCAAAATCATGGCAAGGTACACAATAGGTCTGGTACACAGCATAGCATACTTTATAGAACCTATGACTGAGGCATAGGGAATGACTTTCATTCTCTTTCTATCTTCTGCTGTGGTCGGGCTTTGAGTCTTACTCAACTTTACACCTTGTAACACAGGCAAGAACCCTTTCTTTGGCTGATCCATTTTGAACTTTTTGAAAAACTTTATCAAGGTATGTGCTTTGTGAAAGTCCAATTAAGCATCTTGACCTATCTCTATAGATCTTGATGCTCAATATGTAAGCAGCTTTACCGAGGTCTTTCATTGAAAAACTCTTATTCAACTATCCCTTTATGCTATTGCTACCTCTTGAGCACTGCGTTGGATTTCTCCAAAGAGGAGAGGATGATGCAGTAAAGTAGCGTAAGTATTTCCCTCAGTTTTTGAGAACCAAGGTATCAATCCAGTAGGAGGCCGCACACAAGTCCCTTGTACCTGCACAAAACGATAGCGACTCACAACCAACGCGGTTAGGGGTTGTCAATCCCTTCACGATCACCTACGAGGGTGAGATCTGATAGAGATGATAAATAATATTTTTGGTATTTTTGATATAGAGATGCAAAGTGAAAAGTAAAAGGCAAAGTAAAAACAAAGCAAGTATTAAAGTAATGGAGATTGATATGATGAGAATAGACCCGGGGGCCATAGGTTTCACTAGTGGCTTCTCTCAAGAGCATAAGTATTCTACGGTGGGTGAACAAATTACTGTTGAGCAATTGATAGAATTGAGCATAGTTAAGAGTATATCTAGGTATGATCATGTATATAGGCATCACGTCCGAGACAAGTAAACCGGAACGATTCTGCATCTACTACTATTACTCCACTCATCGACCGCTATCCAACATGCATCTAGAGTATTAAGTTAAAAACAGAGTAACGCCTTAAGCAAGATGACATGATGTAGAGGGATAACTTCATGCAATATGATAAAAACCCCATCTTGTTATCCTCGATGTCAACAATACAATACGTGCCTTGCAACCCTTTCTGTCACTGGGTAAGGACACCGCAAGCTCGAACCCAAAGCTAAGCACCTCTCCCATTGCAAGAACTACCAATCTAGTTGGCCAAACCAAACGGATGATTCAAAGAGACTTGCAAAGATAACTCAATCATACATAAAATAATTCAGAGAAGATTCAAATATTATTCATAGATAAGCTGGATCATAAACCCACAATTCATCCGTCTCAACAAACACACCGCAAAAAGAAGATTACATTGAATAGATCTCCACAAGAGAGGGGGAGAACATTGTATTGAGATCCAAAAAGAGAGAAGAAGCCATCTAGCTACTAACTATGGACCCGTAGGTCTGAGGTAAACTACTCACGCTTCATCGGAGAGGCTATGGTGTTGATGTAGAAGCCCTCCGTGGTGGATGCCCCCTCCGGCGGAGCTCCGGAACAGGCCCCAAGATGGGATCTCATGGATACAGAAAGTTGCGGCGGTGGAATTAGGTTTTTGGCTCCCCCTTCGATCTGTCGGGGGTACGTAGGTATATATAGGAGGAAGGAGTACGTCGGTGGAGAAACAGGGGGCCCACGAGATAGGGGGCCCACCCTCGTGACCGCCTCGGTTGTTCCTTGGAGCAGGGTCCAAGTCTCCTGGATCACGTTCGGTGAGAAAATCACGTTCCTGAAGGTTTCATTCCATTTGGACTCCGTTTGATATTCTGTTTCTTCGAAACACTCAAATAGGCAAAAAAACAACAATTCTGGGCTGGGCCTCCGGTTAATAGGTTAGTCCCAAAAATAATATAAAAGTGGAAAATAAAGCCCAATATAGTCCAAAACAGTAGATAAAGTAGCATGGAGCAATAAAATATTATAGATACGTTGGAGACGTATCAGGCATCCCCAAGCTTAATTCCTGCTCGTCCTCGAGTAGGTAAATGATAAAAAGAGAATTTTTAATGGGGAGTGATACTTTGGCATAATTTCAATATAAATCTTCTTAATTGTAGTATGAATATTCAGATCCGAAAGATTCAAGACAAAAGTTCACATTGACATAAAAGTAATAATACTTCAAGCATACTAATCAAAGCAATCATGTCTTCTCAAAATAGCATGGCTGAAGAAAGTTATCCCTACAAAATCATATAGTCTGGCTTTTGCTCTATCTTCATCACATAAAGTATTTAATCATGCACAACCCCGATGACAAGCCAAGCAATAGTTTCATACTTTAGTAATCTCAAACTCTTTCAACTTTCACGCAATACATGAGCGTGTGCCATGGACATAGCACTATATGTGGAATAGAATGGTGGTTGTGGAGAAGACAAAAAAGGAGAAGATAGTCTCACATCAACTAGGCGTATCAACGGGCTATGGGGATGCCCATTAATAGATATCAATGTGAGTGAGTAGGGATTGCCATGCAACGGATGCACTAGAGCTATAAATATATGAAAGCTCAACAAAAGAAACTAAGTGGATGTGCATCCAACTTGCTTGCTCACGAAGACCTAGGGCACTTTTGAGGAAGCCCATCATTGGAATATACAAGCCAAGTTCTCTAATGAAAAATTCCCACTAGTATATGAAAGTGACAACATATGAGACTCTCTATCATGAAGATCATGGTGCTACTTTGAAGCACAAGTGTGGTAAAAGGATAGTAGCATTGTCCCTTCTCTCTTTTTCTCTCATATATTTTTTTCATTAGGCCTTTTCTCTTTTTTTATGGCCTCTTGTTTTTCGTCCGGAGTCTCATCATGTCTTATGGGGGAATCATAGTCTCCATCATCCTTTCCTCACTGGGACAATGCTCTAATAATGATGATCATCACACTTTTATTTTTCTTACAACTCAACAATTACAACTCGATACTTAGAACAAAATATGACTCTATATAAATGCATCCGGCGGTGTACCGGGATATGCAATGAATCAAGAGCGACATGTATGAAAATTATGAGGGTGGCCTTGCCCCAAATACAATGTCAACTACATGTTCATGCAAAAAGCAATATGACAAAAGTAATGTGTGTCATATGAACGGAACGGTGGAAAGTTGCATGGCAATATATCTCGGAATGGCTATGGAAATGCCATGATAGGTAGGTATGGTGGCTGTTTGGAGGAAGGTATATGGTGGGTGTATGATACCGGCGAAAAGTGCGCGGTATTAGAGAGACTAGCAATGGTGGAAGGGTGAAAGGGTGCGTATAATCCATGGACTCAACATTAATCAAAAGAACTCATGCACTTGTTGCAAAAATTTATAAGTCATCAAAAACCAAAGCACTACACGCATGCTCCTAGGGGGATAGATTGGTAGGAAAAGACCACCACTCGTCCCCGACCGCCACTCATAAGGAAGACAATCAATAAATAAAATTGTGCTCCAACTTCATCACAAAGCGGTTCACCATACGTGCATGCTACGGGAATCACAAACTTTAACACAAGTATTCTTTAAATTCATAATCACCCCAACTAGCATTACTTTGATATTATCACCTCCATATCTCAAAACAATTATCAAGCATCAAACTTATCTTAGTATTCAACGTACTCAAAAGAAAGTTTCACATATCTTGAATACCAAGTGTATTAATATTAAGCAAATTACCATGCTATTAACGACTCCCAAAATAATCTAAGTGAAGCATGAGAGATCAATAGTTTCTTTAAAACAAATCCACCACCGTGCTCTAAAAGATCTAAGTGAAGTACTAGAGCAAAAATTATCACACTCAAAAGATATAAGTGAAGCACTATGAGCAAAACTATCAAGCTCAAAAGATATAAGTGAAGCATATAGAGTATTCTAGCAAATTCCAATTTGTGTATGGCTCTCTCAAAAGGTGTGTATAGCAAGAATGATTGTGGTAAACTAACAAGCAAAGACGCAAATAATACAAGACGCTCCAAGCAAAACACATAACATGTGGTGAATAAAAATATAGCTCCAGGTAAATTACCGATGGAAGTAGACGAAAGAGGGGATGCCTTCCGGGGCATCCCCAAGCTTTTGACTTTTTGGTGTCCTTGGATTATCTTGGGGGTGCCACGGGCATCCCCAAGCTTAGGCTCTTGCCACTCCTTTTTCCATAATCCATCAAAAGAATTCACCCAAAACTTGAAAACTTCACAACACAAAACTCAATAGAAATCTTGTGAGCTCCGTTAGTGAAAGAAAACAAAAGACTACTTTAAGGTACTGTAATGAATTCATTATTTATTTATATTGGTGTTAAACCTACTGTATTCCAAGTTATCTATGGAATATAAACTATTTTACTAGCCATATATTCATCAAAATAAGCAAACAACACATGGAAAACAGAATCTGTCAAAAACAGAACATTCTGTAGTAATCTGTAACTAGCACAAACTTCTGGAACTCTAAAAATTCTAAAAAATAGGAAGTCCTGGAAAATTTGTCTATTTAACAGCATCAAAAAGAATCAACGCAAAAGCATGTTCGTGTGATTTAAAAAAATTATATTCGTGCGCGCAAAGTTTCTGTTTTTCAGCAGAATCAAATCAACTATCATCGTAGGTTATCCTATAGGTTCTACTTGGCACAAACACTAATTAAAACATAAAATCACATCTAACCAGAGGCTATATGGATTATTTATTCCTAAACAAAATCAAAAACAAAAAACGAAAAATAAAATTGGGTTGCCTCCCAACAAGCGCTATCATTTAACGCCCCTAGCAAGGCATAAAAGCAAGGATAGATCTAGGTTTTGCGATCTTTGGTAGGCAATCCATAAGTGGCTCTCATGATAGATTCATAAGGTAATTTTATTTTATTTCTAGGGAAGTGTTTCATGCCCTCCTTTAAGGGAAATTGGAATCTAATATTCCCTTCCTTCATATCAATAATCGCACCAATCTTTCTAAGGAAAGGTCTACCAAGAATAATCGGACATGAAGGATTGCAATCTATATCAAGAACGATAAAATCTACGTGCACATAATTCCTATTTGCAACAATAAGAACATCATTAATTCTTCCCATAGGCTTTTTAATAGTGGAATCCGCAAGATGCAAGTTTAGAGAGCAATCTTCAAAGTCACGGAAATCTAGCAAATCACACAAAGTTTTGGGAATACTGGAGACACTAGCACCCAAATCACACAAGGCATGAAACTCATAATTTTTAATTTTTATTTTAATAGTAGGTTCCCACTCATCATAGAGTTTTCTAGGGATAGAAACTTTCAACTCAAGTTTTTCTTCATAAGATTGCATCAAGGCATCAACAATGTGTTCGGTAAAGGCCTTATTTTGACTATAAGCATGAGGAGAATTTGTTGGAAATATGCCCTAGAGGCAATAATAAATTAGTTATTATTATATTTCCTTGTTCATGATAATCGTTTATTATCCATGCTATAATTGTATTGATAGGAAACTCAGATACATGTGTGGGTACATAGACAACACCATGTCCCTAGTAAGCCTCTAGTTGACTAGCTCGTTGATCAATAGATGGTTACGGTTTCCTGACCATGGACATTGGATGTCGTTGATAACGGGATCACATCATTAGGAGAATGATGTGATGGACAAGACCCAATCCTAAGCCTAGCACAAAGACCGTGTAGTTCATATGCTAAAGCTTTTCTAATGTCAAGTATCTTTTCCTTAGACCATGAGATTGTGCAAATCCCGGATACCATAGGAATGCTTTGGGTGTATCAAACGTCACAACGTAACTGGGTGGCTATAAAGGTGCATTACAGGAATCTCCGAAAGTGTCTGTTGGGTTGGCACGAATCGAGACTGGGATTTGTCACTCCGTGTAAACGGAGAGGTATCTCTGGGCCCACTCGGTAGGACATCATCATAATGTGCACAATGTGACCAAGGGGTTGATCACGGGATGATGTCTTACGGAACGAGTAAAGAGACTTGCCGGTAACGAGATTGAACAAGGTATCGGCATACCGACGATCGAATCTCTGGCAAGTATAATACCACTAGACAAAGGGAATTGTATACGGGATTGATTGAGTCCTTGACATCGTGGTTCATCCGATGAGATCATCGTGGAACATGTGGGAGCCAACATGGATATCCAGATCCCGCTGTTGGTTATTGACCGGAGAACGTCTCGGTCATGTCTACATGTCTCCCGAACCCGTAGGGTCTACACACTTAAGGTTCGATGATGCTAGGGTTATAAAGGAAGTTTGTATGTGGTTACCGAATGTTGTTCGGAGTCCCGGATGAGATCCCGGACGTCACGAGGAGTTCCGGAATGGTCCGGAGGTAAATATTTATATATGGAAAGTTGTTGTTCGGGTTCCGGAAAAAGTTCGGGTTTTTTCGGTATTGTACCGGGAAGCTTCCAGAAGGTTCCGGAGGATTTCGGAGGGGTCCGGAGGTCCAGAAATTGTTCCACCACGTCCAATACAGTAGCATGGGCTGTAAGGGGGCGCCCTAGCCTTTATGGGCCAAGGGAACCAGCCCCCCAAGGCCCATGCGCATGGGAAAGGGGAAACCCTAAAGGGGGAGGCCTCCACTTGACTTGGGAGGCACTCCTCCCCCCTTGGCCGCACCCCTTGGGGTGGGAAACCCTAAAGGGGGTGCAGACCCCCCTTCCCCCTATATATAGTTGAGGTTTGGGGCTGCTAAACACATGAGAACTTCTCCTCTATTGGTGCAGCCCTGCCTCTCCTCCTCCTCCTCTCCCGTGGTGCTTGGCGAAGCCCTGCTGGATTGCCACGCTCCTCCACCACCACCACGCCGTTGTGCTGCTGCTGGATGGAGTCTTCCTCAACCTCTCCCTCTCTCCTTGCTGGATCAAGGCGTGGGAGACGTCACCGGGCTGTACGTGTGTTGAACGCGGAGGTGCCGTCCGTTCGGCACTAGGATCTCCGGTGATTTGAATCACGACGAGTATGACTCCATCAACCCCGTTCACTTGAACGCTTCCGCTTAGCGATCTACAAGGGTATGTAGATGCACTCTCCTTCCCTCATTGCTAGTTTCTCCATAGATATATCTTGGTGACACGTAGGAAAATTTTGAATTTCTGCTACGTTCCCCAACAGTGGCATCATGAGCTAGGTCTATTGCGTAGATTCTTTGCACGAGTAGAACACAAAGTAGTTGTGGGCGTTGATGTTGTTCAATATGATTACCGTTACTAGTCCAATCTTGTTTCGACGGTACTGTGGGATGAAGCGGCCCGGACCGACCTTACACGTATTCTTACGTGAGACAGGTTCCACCCGACTGACATGCACTTGGTGCATAAGGTGGCTAGCGGGTGCCAGTCTCTCCCACTTTAGTCGGAACGGATTCGATGAAAAGGGTCCTAATGAAGGGTAAATAGCAATTGGCATATCACGTTGTGGTTTTGCGTAGGTAAGAAACGTTCTTGCTAGAAACCCATAGCAGCCACGTAAAACATGCAAACAACAATTAGAGGACGTCTAACTTGTTTTTGCAGGGTATGCTATGTGATGTGATATGGCCAAGAAGAATGTGATGAATGATATGTGATGTATGAGATTGATCATGTTCTTGTAATAGGAATCACGACTTGCATGTCGATGAGTATGACAACCGGCAGGAGCCATAAGAGTTGTCTTTATTTATTGTATGACCTGCGTGTCATTGAACAACGCCATGTAATTACTTTACTTTATTGCTAACCGGTAGCCATAGTAGTAGAAGTAATAAGTTGGCGAGACAACTTCATGGAGACACGATGATGGAGATCATGATGATGGAGATCATGGTGTCATGCCGGTGACGACGATGATCATGGAGCCCCGAAGATGGAGATCAAAAGGAGCAAAATGATATTGGCCATATCATGTCACTATTTGATTGCATGTGATGTTTATCATGTTTATGCATCTTGTTTACTTAGAACGATGGTAGTAAATAAGATGATCCCTTACAACAATTTCAAGAAGTGTTCTCCCCTAACCGTGCACCGTTGCTAAAGTTCGTCGCTTCTAAGCACCACGTGATGATCGGGTGTGATGGATTCTTACGTTCACATACAACGGGTGTAAGACAGATTTACACACGCGAAACACTTAGGGTTAACTTGACGAGCCTAGCATGTACAGACATGGCCTCGGAACACAGAGACCGAAAGGTCGAGCATGAGTCGTATGGTAGATACGATCAACATGAAGATGTTCACCGATGATGACTAGTCCGTCTCACGTGATGACCGGACACGGCCTAGTTGACTCGGATCATGTAATCACTTAGATGACTAGAGGGATGTCTATCTGAGTGGGAGTCCATAAGATGAACTTAATTATCCTGAACATAGTCAAAAGATCTTTGCAAATTATGTCGTAAGCTCGCACTTTAGTTCCACTGTTTAGATATGTTCCTAGAGAAAATATAGTTGAAAGTTGATAATAGCGATTATGCGATCAGTAGAAAGCTTATGTCCTTACTGCACCGCTCAGTGTGCTGAACCCCAAACGTCGTTTGTCGATGTTGTGAACATCGGACATACACGTTTTGATAACTACGTGATAGTTCAGTTAAATGGTTTAAGTAGAGGCACCAAAGACGTTTTTCGAAACATCACGGAACATATGAGATGTTTCGAGGGCTGAAATTGGGATTTCAGGCTCGTGCCCACGTCAAGAGGTATAAGACCTCCGACGATTTTCTTAACCTGCAAACTAAGGGAGAAAAGCTCAATCGTTGAGCTTGTGCTCAGAATGTCTGAGTGCAACAATCACTTGAATCGAGTGGGAGTTGATCTTCCAGATGAGATAGTGATGTTTCTCCAAAGTCATTACCACCAAGCTGCTAGAGCTTTGTGATGAACTATAACAAATCAGGGATAGATATGATGATCCTTGAGATATTCGTGATGTTTGACACCGCGAAAGTAGAAATCAAGAAGGAGCATCAATTGTTGATGGTTGGTGAAACCACTAGTTTCAAGAAGGGCAAGGGAACAAAGGGATACTTCATGAAACGACAATTCAGCTGCTGCTCTAGTGAAGAAACCCAAGGTTGAACCCAAACCTGAGACTAAGTGCTTCTGTAATAAAGGGAACAACCACTGGAGCAGAATTACCCTAGATACTTGGTAGATGAGAAGGCTGGCAAGGTCGATAGAAGTATATTGGATATACATTGTGTTGATGTGTACTTTACTAGTACTCCTAGTAGCACCAGGGTATTAGATACCAGCTCGGTTGCTAAGTGTTAGTAACTCGAAATAAAAGCTACGGAATAAACGGAGACTAGCTAAAGGTGAGCTGACGATATGTGTTGGAAGTGTTTCCAATGTTGATATGATCAAGCATCGCACGCTCCCTCTACCATCGAGATTGGTGTTAAAACCTAAATAATTGTTATTTGGTGTTTGCGTTGAGCATAGACATGATTGGATTATGACTATCGCAATACGGTTATTCATTTAAAGAGATTAATGGTTACTCTATTTATTTGAATAATACCTTCAATGGTCTTTCACCTAAAATGAATGGTTCATTGAAATCTCGATCGTAGTGATACACATGTTCATGCCAAAAGATAGTAATGATAGTACCACCTACTTGTGGCACTGCCACGTAAGTCATATCGGTATAAAATGCATGAAGAAGCTCCATGTTGATGGATCTTTGGACTCACTCATTTTTGAAAAGTTTGAGACATGCGAACCATGTCTATTGGTGTATATGCATGAAGAAACTCCATGAAAATGGACCGTTTGAACTCACTTGATTTTGAATCACTTGATACATGCAAATCATACCACATGGGCAAGATGACTGAAAGCCTCGTTTTAGTAAGACGGAACAAGATAGCAACTCATTGGAAGTAACACATTTTGATGTGTGCAGTCCAATGAGTGCTGAGGCATGCAGTGAATATCGTTATGTTCTTACTTCACAGATGATTCGAGTAGATGTTGAGAATATTTTCTTGATGAAACACAAGTCTGAATTATTGAATGGTTCAAGTAATTTCAGAGTGAAGTAGAAGATCATTGTGACAAGAGGATAAAATGTCTATGATATGATCATAGAGATGAATATCTGAGTTACGAGTTTTGGCACGCAATTAAGACATTGTGGAAATTGTTTTACAATTAATACCGCCTGGAACACCATAGTGTGATGGTGTGTCCGAACATCATAGTTGCACCCTATTGGATATGGTGGGTACCATGATGTCTCTTATCGAATTACCACTATCGTTCATGGGTTAGGCATTAGAGACAACCACATTCACTTTAAATAGGGCACCACGTAATTCCGTTGAGATGATACCGTATGAATTATGGTTTAGAGAAACCTAAGTTGTCGTTTCTTAAAGGTTTGGGGCTGCGACGCTTATGTGAAAAAGTTTCAGGATTGATAAGCTCAAACCCAAAGCGGATAAAATGCATCTTCATAGGACACCCAAAACAGTTGGGTATACGTCCTAATTCAGATCCGAAAGCAATATGGATTGTTTCTTGAATCGGTCCTTTCTCAAGGAAAGGTTTCTCTCGAAAGAGTTGAGTGGGAGGATGGTGGAGACTTGATATGGTTATTGAACCATCACTTCAACCAGTGTGTATCAGGGCACAGGAAGTTGTTCATGTGGCACCTACACCAATTGAAGTAGAAGCTTATGATAGTGATCATGAAGTTTCGGATCAAGTCACTGCCGTACCTCGTAGGGTGACAAGGATACGTACTACTTCAGAGTGGTACAGTAATCCTGTCTTGAAGGTCATGTTGCTAGACAACAATGAACCTACGAGCTATGGAGAAGCGATGGTGGGCCCAAATTCCAACAAATGGTTAGAAGCCATGAAATCCGAGACAGGATCCATGTATCAGAACAAAGCATGGACTTTGGTGGACTTGCCGATGATAGGCAAGCCATTAAGATAAATGGATCTTTAAGATGAAGACGGACGTGGACGGTAATGTCACCGTCTATGAAGCTCGACTTGTGGCGAAGAGTTTTTCACAAGTTCAAGGAGTTGACTACGATGAGATTTTCTCATCCGTAGCGATGCTTAAGTCCATCGGATTCATGTTAGCATTAGCTGCATTTATAAAATCTGGCAGATGGATGTCAAAACGAGTTTCCTTACCAGTTTTCGTAAGGAAAGGTTGTATGTAATACAATCAGAAAGGTTTTGTCGATCCTAAGGATGCTAAAAGGTATGCTAGCTCTAGCGATACTTCTAAGGACTGGAGTAAGCATCTCGGAGTTGGAATGTACTCTTTGATGAGATGATCAAAGATTTTGGGTTTATATAAAGTTTATGAGAAACTTGTATTTCCAAAGAAGTGAGTGGGAGCACTATAGAATTTCTGATGAGTGTATGTTGTTGACATATTGATGATCAGAAATGATGTAGAATTTCTGGAAAGCATATAGGGTTATTTGAAAGATGTTTTTCAATAGAAAACCTGGATTAAGCTACTTGAACATTGAGCATCGAGATCTATAAGGATAGATCAAAATGCTTAATAATACTTTCAAATGAGCACATACCTTGACATGATCTTGAAGGTGTTCAAGATGGATCAGTCAAAGAAGGAGTTCTTACCTGAGATGTAGGGTATGAAGTTAAGAGTTAAAGCTCGACCACGACAGAAAAGAGAGAAAGGACGAAGGTCGTCCCCTATGCTTCAGACATAGGCTCTATAGTATGCCATGCCGTGTACCGCACCGGAAGTGTGCCTTGCCACATGTCTGGCAAGAGAATACAAAGGCGATCAAGGAGTGGATCATCAGATAGCGGTCAAAGTTATCCTTAGAGGAATAAGGATATGTTTCTCGATTATGGAGGTAATAAAGAGTTCAGCGTAAGGGGTTACGTCGATGCAAGCTTTAACACCTATCCGAGTGATTCTGAGCAGCAAACCGGATACGTATAGTGGAGCAACCATTTGGAACAACTCCAAGTGGAGCATGGGAGCAGCATTTACAATATGACCTAAAAATTTGCGAAGTACATACGGATCTGAATGTTACAGATCCGTTGACTAATACCTCTCTCACAAGCAGAACATGATCAAACCCCAGAACTCATTGAGTCTTAATCACATGATGATGTGAACTAGTTTACAGACACTAGTAAACTCTTTGGATGTTGGTCACATGGCGATGTGACTTATCAGCGTTAATCACATAACGATGTGAACTAGATTATTGACTCTAGTGCAAGTGGGAGACTGTTGGAAATATGCCCTAGATGCAATAATAAATTAGTTATTATTATATTTCCTTGTTCATGATAATCGTTTATTATCCATGCTATAATTGTATTGATAGGAAACTCAGATACATGTGTGGGTACATAGACAACACCATGTCCCTAGTAAGCCTCTAGTTGACTAGCTCGTTGATCAATAGATGGTTACGGTTTCCTGACCATGGACATTGGATGTCGTTGATAACGGGATCACATCATTAGGAGAATGATGTGATGGACAAGACCCAATCCTAAGCCTAGCACAAAGATCGTGTAGTTCATATGCTAAAGCTTTTCTAATGTCAAGTATCTTTTCCTTAGACCATGAGATTGTGCAACTCCCAGATACCGTAGGAATGCTTTGGGTGTACCAAACGTCACAACGTAACTGGGTGGCTATAAAGGTGCATTACAGGAATCTCCGAAAGTGTCTGTTGGGTTGGCACGAATCGAGACTGGGATTTGTCACTCCGTGTAAACGGAGAGGTATCTCTGGGCCCACTCGGTAGGACATCATCATAATGTGCACAATGTGACCAAGGGGTTGATCACGGGATGATGTCTTACGGAACGAGTAAAGAGACTTGCCGGTAACGAGATTGAACAAGGTATCGGCATACCGACGATCGAATCTCGGGCAAGTATAATACCGCTAGACAAAGGGAATTGTATACGGGATCGATTGAGTCCTTGACATCGTGGTTCATCCGATGAGATCATCGTGGAACATGTGGGAGCCAACATGGGTATCCAGATCCCGCTGTTGGTTATTGACCGGAGAACGTCTCGGTCATGTCTACATGTCTCCCGAACCCGTAGGGTCTACACACTTAAGGTTCGATGACGCTAGGGTTATAAAGGAAGTTTGTATGTGGTTACCGAATGTTGTTCGGAGTCCCGGATGAGATCCCGGACGTCACGAGGAGTTCCGGAATGGTCCGGAGGTAAAGATTTATATATGGAAAGTTGTTTTTCGGGTTCCGGAAAAAGTTCGGGTTTTTTCGGTATTGTACCGGGAAGCTTCCAGAAGGTTCCGGAGGATTCCGGAGGGGTCCGGAGGTCCGGAAATTGTTCCACCACGTCCAATACAGTAGCATGGGCTGTAAGGGGGCGCCCTAGCCTTTATGGGCCAAGGGAACCAGCCCCCCAAGGCCCATGCGCATGGGAAAGGGGAAACCCTAAAGGGGGAGGCCTCCACTTGACTTGGGAGGCACTCCTCCCCCCTTGGCCGCACCCCTTGGGGTGGGAAACCCTAAAGGGGGCGCAGCCCCCCCTTCCCCCTATATATAGTTGAGGTTTGGGGCTGCTAAACACATGAGAACTTCTCCTCTATTGGTGCAGCCCTGCCTCTCCTCCTCCTCCTCTCCCGTGGTGCTTGGCGAAGCCCTGCTGGATTGCCACGCTCCTCCACCACCACCACGCCATTGTGCTGCTGCTGGATGGAGTCTTCCTCAACCTCTCCCTCTCTCCTTGCTGGATCAAGGCGTGGGAGACGTCACCGGGCTGTACGTGTGTTGAACGCGGAGGTGCCGTCCGTTCAGCACTAGGATCTCCGGTGATTTGAATCACGACGAGTACGACTCCATCAACCACGTTCACTTGAACGCTTCCGCTTAGCGATCTACAAGGGTATGTAGATGCACTCTCCTTCCCTCGTTGCTAGTTTCTCCATAGATAGATCTTGGTGACACGTAGGAAAATTTTGAATTTCTGCTACGTTCCCCAACAGAATTTAGCACGGATTGCAACAAGGAAATACAATCAATTAGAGAGAAATTTTCATAATTAAATTCCTTGAGATCCAAAATAGTGGGTTTAGCAACATCTAGGTTTTTATTTCTTTCAATCCCACTTTCATCAATTTCATCATCAAGGTCTAAAAACTCCGAATTCTTAAAACGCCTTCTAGGTAAAGGAAGATCATATTCAGTTTCATCAAGATTCATATTGAAAAGCAAAGATTTAATGGGGGACACATCAATAACTTTTTGATCTTCATCTTGATTTTCATAGGAATTCGGTTTAGCGGCCATCTTATTGACTAAGGTAGCTTGCATATCCGAAATTTCAGCGGTCAACTTTTCAAGACGAGCAATTTGAGATCTTATACCATCAAATTCTTTAGACATATCATCGAGCTCTTTATTCATATAGCTCATAAAACATTTTTGTTCCTTAAGCTCGTTTCTAAAGAAATTATTATGCTCAAATTGCAGAACCATAAATTTCCTGACATTAGTTTCGATCTGCTCCAACCTTTTAAGGCGAATATCACCAAATCTAGTTAGATCCATCGCGACAAACAAGCAATCCAACACACGAGCAAACAAAAAGGCAAACGAGAAAAATGCGAAAGGGAAAGAGAGGAGGAGCTTGGGAAGGAGAGGGCGAATAAAACGGCAAAGGTGAAGTGGGGGAGAGGAAAACGAGAGGCAAATAATGTAATGCGAGAGATAGAGATTGTGATGGGTACTTGGTATGGTTGACTTTTGCGCAAACTCCCCGGCAACGGCGCCAGAAATTCTTCTTGCTACCTCTTGAGCACTGCGTTGGATTTCCCCGAAGAGGAGAGGATGATACAGTAAAGTAGCGTAAGTATTTCCCTCAGTTTTTGA
This sequence comes from Triticum aestivum, assembly GCF_018294505.1. Taxonomy (NCBI): domain Eukaryota; kingdom Viridiplantae; phylum Streptophyta; class Magnoliopsida; order Poales; family Poaceae; genus Triticum; species Triticum aestivum. Next base: position 566,732,562 of record NC_057795.1, read on the forward strand.
GAACCAAGGTATCAATCCAGTAGGAGGCTATGCACAAGTCCCTTGTACCTGCACAAAATGATAGCTACTCGCAACCAACGTGATTAGGGGTTGTCAATCTCTTAAAGGTCACCTACGAGGGTGAGATCTGATAGAGATGATAAATAATATTTTTGGTATTTTTGATATAGAGATGCAAAGTGAAAAGTAAAAGGCAAAGTGAAAACAAAGCAAGTATTAAAGTAATGGAGATTGATATGATGAGAATAGACCCGGGGGCCATAGATTTCACTAGTGGCTTCTCTCAAGAGCATAAGTATTCTATGGTGGGTGAACAAATTACTGTTGAGCAATTGATAGAATTGAGCATAGTTAAGAGTATATCTAGGTATGATCATGTATATAGGCATCACGTCCGAGACAAGTAAACCGAAACGATTCTGCATCTACTACTATTACTCCACTCATTGACCGCTATCCAACATGCATCTAGAGTATTAAGTTAAAAACATATAACGCCCTAAGGAAGATGACATGACGTAGAGGGATAAATTTGGAACGCCCCGGTTTCGATGCGCCAGGTGTCCGCCAGTTATTCGCCGCCGTTGCCATGTCATGTGCTTGCGTGTTGCATTTTGCCATGTCATCATCTGCATTTCATCCGCATGTTTTTCAAAACATGCATCCGTTCGGGTTCTCCCGGTTCTCTCCGTTGTCCGTTCAGAGTCTAGACCTCTCGCGCATGCCCTGTCGCCCTCTCAGACCTTGTTTTCGTGAGCGGGGTTAAAAACGTTCTCAGAATGGACCGAGGTTTGCCGAGTGGCCTTGGTATAGCACCGGTAGACCGCTCGTCAAATTTCATTCCATTTGGAGGTCGTTTGATACTCCTACGGTTAACCGGGTATCCGTAAAAGCCCTCTTTTGTGTGCAGCCCAACACCCCTTCAAAGTGGCCCAAAACCCATCCAAACCCCCTCCATGCTCTCGGTCGTTCGATCACGACCGTGTGGGCGAAAGCCGTGCCTCATTTGGACTCTCCTAGCTCCCTCTATCTATAAATATGTGCATCTCCCCCGAAATCCTGATCTAACCCTAGCCATCTTCATCCTCGCGCTGCCGGACACGTCCGCCCGTGCCGGACACCTCACCCCGGCAAATCAGCCGCCGCCACATCATCGCGCCCCCGCTCTCGGCCAACCGGAGCACGCCAAGTCAGCCGCCGCGCCTCCTCTCTCTCCCGCACCCGCCGCGGGCCCGGAGAGCCCGGGTCCGGCCCCCGCGGCCCATCTCCGCCGCCGCCCGCGGCCCGATCCGGCCCGCGCTCTGGGCGGCACGCCCTGCCGCCTCCCGTGCCGGCTCCTGCCGCCCGCCGACGTCGGCCGCCGGCGACCCCGCCGCCCAGCTTCCTCCGCCGGCGCTGCCCTCCGTCGCCCGCCTCCCGCGCGCCGCCCCGCGGCTCCACCCGTCGGCGCCCGCCTCCCGCGCGCGCCCGCGCGAGTCTGGCCGGTCGCCGCCACCGTGGCCCCGCACCTCCCTCTGGTGGCCGCGTGATCCCGCCGCCCTTCGCCGCTCCTCCGCCGACCTCGGCCTCTGTGCGCCTCCCCGAGCCCTCTGCTCCGTCTTCCTCCCCAACTCCGGCGCCCTGCCGGCGAACCTCGGGTTCCGCGCCCCGGATCTGGATCTGAAAAGATCCAAGGTTGACCCCGAAACTTCCACCAAGTCCCTAATTTTTTTCCAGCATTCTGGTGCCCACTTTGACATGCCATAACTCCAAACATACTGCTCCGTTTCGTGCGTGTAATATGTCAAAATGTTCACTGACAGATGATCTACATTTCATTCCATTGTGCCATGTTTGTTTGAGTCCATCTTGATGCCCGAATCATCGTTGCAAGAGTGCTATATGATGTTAATCTGCTGAAACTATTATACTTGGTGATTTGTCATTTTTGTTGCATTTGATGTGTGCATCCTATAAGCATGAGTCCTACATGAGTTTTGAACTACATCATGTCATATTTACAGAGGTGCCATCCATGTATTTTTGTGAGTTGTGTAGTGAGTGCATCAAGCTTGTTAAGTAGGGTACTTGCTGTTGCTGTTTTGCTAGGCTGTTTCTGTTATATTTTGTTGCCATGTAAACCTGCTGCTACAAGTCATTCCATGCATAATATGGAGATGTTTACTAAGGATGTTTTGTTATACATGTCATGCTCTATCCATCCATGCCCCTGGTTGCATTTATACACTACTGTAGCTTGTTGTAATCTTGCTCCAAAGTTGCTAAATAATGTTGCTGTCAGCCTGTTAACATTAAGTTCAGTTTTTCCATGTGTTTTGCTAGTGATCCATGCACTCTATGAACTTGTTCTTGCCATTTATAGCTTCATAAACATGTCTTCTTGCTGTTGGTCACCTTGTCATGCCATGTATTGCTCTGTGGTGAGTGGTACAAGCTCACCAACATGCCTACTTATCGTTGTTTCTGCCATGTATGAATCTGTCATATAACTTTCCATGTTTACATGGGTGCCATCATATCTTATGATCCTTTTTGGCTCATGGTCAGTAAGGAACTTTTGTTATATGAGATTAGTAGATTCATGCCATGCCTATGTTTTCCATGTTAAGTTCCCGTAGAATGTTGTTTGATAGCTCTAAACATTGCAACTTGATGTTATTTCTGCAAAGTCTGAAACTGTTATTGTTTGCAATCTTGCCATGTGTTTTGGAGCATGTTCTAGTGATTTCTGGAGATATCTCAGTGTTCATGTTTTGTTATGATTTACCTGTACATCATGTCCATGCCTTTTGTTCTCATGTTGGGGTGCTGTAGCATGTTGTGTTGATGCTTGCAATATGCCTAGTTGCTGTTTTGGACAGCTTGTCCTTTAAACTTGTTTCATGTGTGTGTGTGTTGAACCATTGCTCCATTTTGAGTGTGCTCTATATGAAACATTCACATGTAGTTTCATATTATCATGTTGCATCCTTGTTTTGAGGTGTTTGCTTGATGTTTGAATGCGTTTTGCATCAATGCCATGTTTAACTTGTTTTGCTCATATCTTCTAGGCCGTAGTTCCAAATCAAATGAACTTTATATGTAACTTGACTAGAATCTCGTGTAGATCATCTTGGTGCATCTTAGCTTGCTGTTTAACAACTTGAACTTAAGGTTATTCAGATCTGGATCAATTTCGAAATTTGCATATGAGTACTTACCGGAATTGTTATATGTTGTTCCCGGCCTCATTTAAACTTGCCTTGATGTGCTGCTCTTGTTTGCATCATCTCTTGCCATGAGTAGCCTCATCTTGTTTTGTCATGCATCATGCTTGGTTGAGCATCATGCCTTGTTCATGTGTGGTGTTTTTACCATGTTGTGTGCTTCTTCTCGATAGTTCCCGTTTCGTTGCGAACGTGAGGATTCTTTCGTCTACGCTTGGTTCGTCCTCGTGGCTTCATCTTCTTCATGGACTTGTTCTTCTTCCTTGTGGGATTTCAGGAAAGATGACCGCTACCCTGGATCTCACTACTATCATTGCTATGCTAGTTGCTTCGTTCTATCGCTTTGTTGCGCTACCTATCTTTTGCTCTTCAAGCCTCCCAATTTGCCATGTCAGCCTCTAACCTTTTTCACCCTTCCTAGCAAACCGTTGATTGGCTATGTTACCGCTTTGCTCAGCCCTCTTATAGCGTTGTTTAGTTGCAGGTGAAGTTGAAGATTGTTCCATGGTGGACAGGATTATGTTGGGATATCACAACATCTCTTATTTAATTAATGCATCTATATACTTGGTAAAGGGTGGAAGACTCGGCCTTATGCCTGGTGTTTTGTTCCACTCCTGCCATCCTAGTTTCCATCATACCGGTGTTATGTTCCTTGATTTTGCGTTCCTTACGCGGTTGGGTGATTTATGGGACCCCCTTGACAGTTCGCTTTGAATAAAACTCCTCCAGCAAGGCCCAACCTTGGTTTTACCATTTGCCTCACCACCACCTATACCTTTCTCTTGGGTCGGCCAACCCGAGGGTCATCTTTATTTTAGCCCCCCCAGGGCCAATGCTTGTCTAAGTGTTGGTCTGAACCAGAGCCACTTGCAGCGCCACCTCGGGGACACTTGAGGGCTGGTTTTAGTTGTACATAGTGTTCATCCGGTGTTGCCCTGAGAACGAGATATGTGCAGCTCCTATCGGGATTGTCGGCGCATCGGGTGGTCTTGCTGGTCTTGTTTTACCATTGTCAAAATGTCTTGTAAACCGGGATTCCGAGTCTGATCGGGTCTTCCTGGGAGAAGATATATCCTTCGTTGATCGCGAGAGCTTCTCATGGGCTAAGTTGGGACACCCCTGCAGGGTATAAACTTTTGAAAGCCGTGCCCGCGGTTATGTGGCAGATGGGAATTTGTTAATGTCCGTTTGTAGATAACTTGACACCAGATCCGAATTAAAATGCATCAACCGCGTGTGTAGCCGTGATGGTCTCTTTTCGGCGGAGTCCGAGAAGTGAACACGGTTTTGGGTTATGTTTGACGTAAGTAGGAGTTCAGGATCACTTCTTGATCATTGCTAGCTTCACGACCGTTCCGTTTGTTCTCTTCTCACTCTTATTTGCATAAGTTAGCCACCATATCATGCTTAGTCGCTGCCGCAACCTCACCACTTTACCCCTTCCTTTCCCATTAAGCTTTGCTAGTCTTGATACCCATGGTAATGGGATTGCTGAGTCCTCATGCCTCGCAGGTTACTACAACAACACTTGCAGGTACAGGTTATGCGATGATCTTGACGCGAGAGCGATGTTTGCTTGTTTTGGAGTTCTGCTTCTGCTTCGATCAGGGGATAGGTTCCAAGTCGGCAGCCTGGGCTAGCAGGGTGGTTGTCATTTGAGTTTCTGTTTGTGTTTCATCCATAGCCGGATGATGCTCTAATGTATTGTGATGTTGTATTCGTGTGGCATTGTATGCCTTTTGTATGTATCCCCATCTATTATGTAATGTTGATGTAATGATATCCACCTTGCAAAAGCGTTTCAATATGAGGTTCTATCCTTGGTGGGACCTTCGAGTCTCTTTAGGATAATATCGCATATTGGGCGTGACAAGTTGGTATCAGAGCCTCGACCGACCTTAGGAGCCCCCTTGATTGATCGTGTAGTTTGGCCGTTGTCGAGTCTAGAAGAAAACTATTCTAGACTCTAGTTATATCGGAGAGTAGGAATTCTTTTTACTCCTCTGCCCTTCGTCGCTCTGGTAAGGAATCTTGACGTAGGTGTTTTGACTTACTCCTCTTCCCCTTCAAATTTTCTTTAGGATCACGTAGTTGGTTTTCCGATTGTTGTTCCTCAGCTCTTTTATCCGATGCATTTCTCGTCAAGGTGATTCGACCCTCTCCGTTTTTGCAAGTTCAATCATCAGTTGTTTTCTTTTCCCACCCGCCCACCCCTTTTCTTCTTGGAGCCGGAGTCCGTAATCGAGTATCCTTCCTACTCGTGCGAAGTTTTTGCCTTCTTTCCTCAATGATTTCAACCAGTGCTTTCTCTTCAAGTTATTCGTCGGTTTCCCCTTCCAAGTTGCCTTTGTTTTCCCGCCCTCCCACCCTTTTCTTCCTGGAGCCTCTTCAGTCTTCCCTCAATTATTTCAACCAGTGAATTCTTGTCTCGTTTTTCATTCATCATCCCTTTTTCTTCTCCGGTGGATTCAATTCTAATTTTTGGTAGTGATTATATTCTTTCCCTTGGCTCAAGTGTTTTCCCTGCTCGTTCGCCTCTCGCCAGTTTACCCTTACGGAGTGTTCAAGACATCTCAGGAGATTCGTCTGTGTTCCAATTAATTCGAGGTTGTCACCTCATTCAAATATTTCAATTGTTCCGGTGCATCATATATCTGTTCAACATTCCTTTCCAACAGTGTTTTCTCTTTAGTGGGCCCTAACCCACAGGTCTTTTGCCAGGATCTTACCTGACTCTTCGAATTTCTCAGAGTTATTCTTAAACTGTTTTCAAGTGTGATGTAAGTATGAATTTTAGCAGTCAGATACTTTTCCAAGATCTCGTTCAAATTCTTTTCATTGTTGGCTCTACCTCTTTGCTTTTCATTCTCCCGGAGTATCGCATTAATTTTGGTGGTGTTTCTCGTTGTCATTCTTAACATTTGAAGACCGAAGAAGAGTTTTTTCTCTCAATCTTGCCCGTTCTCCTGAAGATTCATGGTTCTAGCTTCGTGTTACCCTCTTGAATTATTCCATTTGTTAGATATTATTTTCTTACCCATCCGGAGTATGTTAGGAGTTGTTTTTCCATTTCTTTTCATCGGAGGCCATCATTCCAGAAGAATTCTTCGTCCTCACATTTCAGCTATCGTTATCCAATTATCTCGGTGCTTCATTCAAGTGTTCTTTAATCAGCTCATGATCTCTTTATTTTTTTGCATCTAAATCCCCTCGAGCATATTGGTTCTTCTAATTCTTCCCGGCGATTCTTTCTCTTTTCTTCGTTCATTTTCATTTCTAACGGTGGTTCGTGCAAGATTTTTTCTCCTTGATTATCATTTTTATTCATTCGTTCTTTCCAATCCTACCGGTGGTTCATGAAGACTTTCTCAAGTTTTGTGCTAAACCCCTTAATCCTTTTCAAGAAGTATAAGTAGCATGCAAAATCCATTGCTAGTCATCAATTTAATTTGATGAAGGATAAGCATACAATAAATCTTATTCTTATTTCGTCCAAGCGAGTAATCCCTTCCTTCGGAGTTTGTCCTTGATGAATAAATTCTAGTTCCAAGTGTTTTCACCTTTTCTTTTCTCGGAGTTCAATTTCCTCGGTCATTTCGTTGGAACCTCCATCTAAATCATCGCAAGGCTCATCTTATTCTTTCATCCTTCAATTTTATCTCGTCATCCTTTTGTTACCGGAGTTCTTCATGGTGGCTCGTCACGATTTAATTCATTCTTCAAGAATTCATCAAGATTCTTGCTAGTAGAGTTCAAGTATCTTCCTTCTCGCGTCTCGAAGTGCAATTAAGTCTCCGTATTCTTTTGAAGTGGAGTTTTGCATTTCTTCGTTCTTATCAGCTATCCAATCATTTCCGGTTGTGGCCGGTTATCACCTTATGCTTGAGATGTTACCTACAAGACCACAACAAGCTCATTCTTTCGTTGTTGATTTTCTCAACAACTCCGTTCAATCCTTCCTTCTAAGTTCTTTTCATTCAATTCTTTCAATTCTTCCGGAGGTTTTGTGTTGTTCCTCTCATCAAGTATCTTTCCATCCTCTCAAGCTCGTGTTCTATTCCTCCATGTTTAGCCGGAGTGCTACCTAAATCCTTTCAGTCTTATTCGTTTCTTATCTCGTTCTAACCGGAGTGGTTTCTTAGTCTATCTGATTCCGTGAGCTTTCGATTCTCGTCATTCTCGTCATTCCTCTCTTCTTCCCGAATGCTCTCGATTCCTTGCTTCTTATCTTGAGTTCTTGTTTCACCTCTTCCTTTTTCCCTTCCGTCTCGGTCCTAAGATCTCGGGACGAGATCTCTTGTTAGTGGAGGAGTGTTGTAACGCCCCGGTTTCGATGCGCCAGGTGTTCGTCAGTTATTCGCCGTCGTTGCCATGTCATGTGCTTGCGTGTTGCATTTTGCCATGTCATCATCTGCATTTCATCCGCATGTTTTTCAAAACTTGCATCCGTTTAGGTTCTCCTGGTTCTCTCCGTTATCCGTTCGGAGTCCAAACCTCTCGCGCGTGCCCTGTCGCCCTCTCGGACCTTGTTTTCGTGAGCGGGGTTAAAAACATTCTTAGAATGGACCGAGGTTTGCCGAGTGGCCTTGGTATAGCACCGGTAGACTGCCCGTCAAATTTCGTTCCATTTGGAGGTCGTTTGATACTCCGACGGTTTACCGGGTATCCGTAAAAGCCCTCTTTTGTGTGCAGCCCAACACCCCTTCAAAGTGGCCCAAAACCCATCCAAACCCCCTCCATGCTCTCGGTTGTTCGATTACGATTGTGTGGGCGAAAACCGTGTCTCATTTGGACTCTCCTAGCTCCCTCTATCTATAAATATGTGCATCTCCCCCGAAATCCCGTTCTAACTCTAGCCATCTTCATCCTCGCGCCGTCGGACACGTCCGCCCCTGCCGGACATGTCCGCCGGACACCTCACCCTGGTGAATCAGCCAACGCCATGTCATCGCGCCGCCGCTCCCGGCCAACCGGAGCACGCCAAGTCAGCCGCCGCGCCTCCTCTCTCTCCCGCACCCGCCGCGGGCCCGGAGAGCCCGGATCCGGCCCTCGCGGCCCATCTCCGCCACCGCCCGCGGCCCGAGCCGGCCCGCGCTCTGGGCGCCGCGCCCCGCCGCCTCTTGAGCCGGCTCCTGCCGAGCCGCCGCCTGCCGATGTCGGTCGCCGGCAACCCCGCCGCCCAGCTTCCTCCGCCGACGCCGCCCTCCGTCGCCCGCCTTCCGCGCGCCGCCCCACGGCTCCACCCGTCAGCGCCGGCCTCCCGCGCGCGCCCGCGCGAGTGTGGCCGGTCGCCGCCACCGTGGCCCCGCGCCTCCCTCCGGTGGCCGCGCGACCCCGCCGCCCTTCGCCGCTCCTCCGCTGACCTCGGCCTCTGCGCACCTCCCCGAGCCCTCTGCTCCGTCTTCCTCCCCAACTCCGGCGCCTTGCCGGCGAACCTCGGGTTCCGCGCCTCGGATCTGGATCTGAGAAGATCTAAGGTTGACCCCGTAAATTCCACCAAGTCCCTGATTTTTTTCCAGCATTCTGGTGCCCACTTTGACATGCCATAATTCCATGCATACTGCTCCGTTTCGTGCGTGTAATATGTCAAAATGTTCATTGAGAGATGCTAAATATTTCATTTCATTGTGCCATGTTTGTTTGTGTCCATCTTGATGCCTGAATCATCGTTGCAAGAGTGCTATATGATGTTAATCTGCTGAAACTGTTATACTTGGTGATTTGTCATTTTTGTTGCATTTGATGTGTGCATCCTATGAGCATGAGTCCTACATGAGTTTTGAACTACATCATGTCATATTATAGAGGTGCCATCCATGTATTTTTGTGAGTTGTGTAGTGAGTGCATCAAGCTTGTTAAGTAGGGTACTTGCTGTTGCTGTTTTGCTAGGCTGTTTCTGTTATATTTTGTTGCCATGTAAACCTGCTGCTACAAGTCATTCCATGCAGAATCTGGAGATGTTCACTAAGGATGTTTTGTTACACATGTCATGCTCTATCCATCCATGCCCCTGGTTGCATTTATAGACTACTGTAGCTTGTTCTAATCTTGCTCCAAAGTTGCTAAGTAATGTTGTTGTCAACCTGTTAACATTAAGTTCAGTTTTGCCATGTGTTTTGCTAGTGATCCATGCACCCTATGAACTTGTTCTTACCATTTATAGCTTCATAAACATGTCTTCTTGCTGTTGGTCACCTTGTCATGCCATGTACTGCTCTGTGGTGAGTGGTACAAGCTCACCAACATGCCTACTTATCGTTGTTTCTGCCATGTATGAATCTGTCATATAACTTTCCATGTTTACATGGGTGCCATCATTTCTTATGATCCTTTTTGGCTCATGGTCAGTAAGGAACTTTTGTTATATGAGATTAGTAGATTCATGCCATGCCTATGTTTGCCATGTTAAGTTCCTGTAGAATGTTGTTTGATAGCTCTAAACATTGCAACCTGATATTATTTCTGCAAAGTCTGAAACTGTTATTATTTGCAATCTTGCCATGTGTTTTGGAGCATGTTCTAGTGATTTCTGGAGATATCTCAGTGTTCATGTTTTGTTATGATTTACTTGTACATCATGTCCATGCCTTTTGTTCTCATGTTGGGGTGCTATAGCATGTTTTGTTGATGCTTGCAATATGCCTAGTTGCTGTTTTGGACAGCTTGTCCTTTAAACTTGTTTCATGTGTGTGTGTTGAACCGTTGCTCCGTTTTGTGTGTGCTCTATATGAAACTTGATTAGATTCGCATGTAGTTTCATATTATCATGTTGCATCCTTGTTTTGAGGTGTTTGTTTGATGTTTGAATGCGTTTTGCACCAATGCCATGTTTAACTTGTTTTGCTCATATCTTCTAGGCCGTAGTTCCAAATCAAATGAACTTTATATGTAACTTGACTAGAATCTCGTGTAGATCATCTTGGTGCTTCTTAACTTTCTGTTTAACAACTTGAACATAAGGTTATTCAGATCTGGACGAATTTCGAAATTTGCATATGAGGATTTACCGGAATTGTTATATGTTGTTCTCGACCTCATTTAAACTTGCCTTGATGTGTTGCTCTTGTTTGCATCATCTCTTGCCATGAGTAGCCTCATCTAGTTTTGTCATGCATCATGCTTGGTTGAGCATCATGCCTTGTTCATGTGTGGTGAGTTTACCATGTTGTGTGCTTCTTCTTGATAGTTCCCGTTTCGTTGCAAACATGAGGATTCTTTCGTCTACGCTTGGTTCATCTTCGTGGCTTCATCTTCTTCATGGACTTGTTCTTCTTCCTTGCGGGATTTCAGGCAAGATGACCGTTACCCTGGATCTCACTACTATCATTGCTATGCTAGTTGCTTCGTTCTATCGCTTTGTTGCGCTACCAATCTTTTGCTCTTCAAGCCTCCCAATTTGCCATGTCAGCCTCTAACCTCTTTCACCCTTCCTAGCAAACCGTTGATTGGCTATGTTACCGCTTTGCTCAGCCCTCTTATAGCGTTGTTAGTTGCAGGTGAAGTTGAAGATTGCTCCATGGTGGACAGGATTATGTTGGGATATCACAATATCTCTTATTTAATTAATGCATCTATATACTTGGTAAAGGGTGGAAGACTCGGCCTTATGCCTAGTGTTTTGTTCCACTCTTGTCACCTTAGTTTCCGTCATACCGGTGTTATGTTCCTTGATTTTGCGTTCCTTACGCGGTTGGGTGATTTATGGGACCCCCTTGATAGTTCACTTTGAATAAAACTCCTCCAGCAAGGCCCAACCTTGGTTTTACCATTTGCCTCACCACCACCTATACCTTTCCCTTGGGTCGGCCAACCCGAGGGTCATCTTTATTTTAGCCCCCCCGGGCCAATGCTTGTCTAAGTGTTGGTCCGAACCAGAGCCACTTGCAGCGCCACCTCGGGGAAACTTGAGGGCTAGTTTTAGTTGTACGTAGTGTTCATCCGGTGTTGCCCTGAGAACGAGATATGTGCAGCTCCTATCGGGATTGTCGGCGCATCGGGCGGTCTTGCTGGTCTTGTTTTACCATTGTTGAAATGTCTTGTAAACCGGGATTCCGAGTCTGATCGGGTCTTCCTAGGAGAATGTATATCCTTCGTTGATCGCTAGAGCTTATCATGGGCTAAGTTGGGACACCCCTGCAGGGTATAAACTTTCGAAAGCCGTGCCCGCGGTTATGTGGCAGATGGGAATTTGTTAATGTCCGTTTGTAGATAACGTGACACCAGATCCGAATTAAAATGCATCAACCGCGTGTGTAGCCGTGATGGTCTATTTTCGGCGGAGTCCGGGAAACACGGTTTTGGGTTATGTTTGACGTAAGTAGGAGTTCAGGATCACTTCTTGATCATTTCTAGCTTCACGACCGTTCCGTTTGTTCTCTTCTCGCTCTTATTTGCGTAAGTTAGCCACCATATCATGCTTAGTCGCTGCCGCAACCTCACCACTTTACCCCTTCCTTTCCCATTAAGCTTTGCTAGTCTTGATACCCATGGTAATGGGATTGCTGAGTCGTCGTGGCTCACAGGTTACTACAACAACAGTTGCAGGTACACGTTATGCGATAATCTTGACGCGAGAGCGATGTTTTCTTGTTTTGGAGTTCTGCTTCTGCTTCGATCAGGGGATAGTTTCCAGGTCGGCAGCCTTGGCTAGCAGGGTGGTTGTCATTTGAGTTTCTGTTTGTGTTTCATCCGTAGCCGAATGATGCTCTAATGTATTGTGATGTTGTATTCGTGTGGCATTGTATGCCTTTTGTATGTATCCCCATCTATTATGTAATGTTGATGTAATGATATCCACCTTGCAAAAGTGTTTCAATATGCGGTTCTATCCTTGGTGGGACCTTCGAGTCTCTTTAGGATAGTATCACATATTGGGCGTGACAAACTTCATGCAATATGATAAAAACCCCATCTTGTTATCCTCGATGGCAACAATACAATACGTGCCTTGCAACCCTTTCTGCCATTGGGTAAGGACATCGCAAGATCGAACCCAAAGCTAAGCACTTCTCCCATTGCAAGAACTACCAATCTAGTTGGCCAAACCAAACGGATAATTCGAAGAGACTTGCAAAGATAACTCAATCATACATAAAAGAATTCATAGAAGATTCAAATATTATTCATAGATAAGCTGGATCATAAACCCACAATTCATCGGTCTCAACAAACACACCGCAAAAAGAAGATTACATCGAATAGATCTCCACAAGAGAGGGGGAGAACATTGTATTGAGATCCAAAAAGAGAGAAGAAGCCATCTAGATACTAACTATGGACTCATAGGTCTGAGGTAAACTACTGACACTTCATCGGAGAGGCTATGGTGTTGATGTAGAAGCCCTCCGTGGTGGATGCCCCCTCCGGCGGAGCTCCGGAACAGGCCCCAAGATGGGATCTTGTGGATACAGAAAGTTGCGGCGGTGGAATTAGGTTTTTGGCTCCTCCTTCAATCTGTCGGGGGTACGTAGGTATATATAGGAGGAAGGAGTATGTCGGTGGAGCAACAGGGGGCCCACGAGGTAGGGGGGCGCGCCTAGGGGGGAGGGCGCGCCCCCCACCCTCGTGACTGCCTCGGTTGTTCCTTGGAGCAGGGTCCAAGTCTCCTAGATCACGTTCGGTGAGAAAATCACGTTCCCAAAGGTTTCATTCCGTTTGGACTCTGTTTGATATTCTGTTTATTCGAAACACTGAAATAGGCAAAAAACAACAATTCTGGGCTGGGCCTCCGGTTAATAGGTTAGTCCCAAAAATAATATAAAAGTGGAAAATAAAGCCCAATATAGTCCAAAACAGTAGATAAAGTAGCATGGAGCAATCAAAAATTAGAGATACATTGGAGACGTATCAGCTATCCAGAAATTCTATATCATTTCCAATCAGCAATATGTCATCCACATATAATATTAGAAATGCTACGGAGCTCCCACTCACTTTCTTGTAAATTCAGGCTTCTCTAAAAGTTTGTATAAAACTATATGCTTTGATCACACTATCAAAGCGTTTATTCCAACTCCGAGAGGCTTGCTCCAGTCCATAAATGGATCGCTGGAGCTTGCACACTTTGTTAGCACCCTTTGGATTGGCAAAACCTTCTGGTTGCATCATATACAACTCTTCTTCCAGAATTCCATTCAAGAATGCAGTTTTGACATCCATCTGCCAAATTTCATAATCATAAAATGCAGCTGCTAACATGATTCAGACAGCTTAAGCATCACTACGGGTGAGAAAGTCTCATCGTAGTCAACTCCTTGAACTTGTCGAAAATCTTTCGCAACAAGTTGAGCTATGTAGATAGTAAAATTACCGTCAACACCAGTCTTCTTCTTGAAGATACATTTTTTTTCAATGGCTTGCCGATCACCGGGCAAATGCACCAAAGTCCACACTTTGTTCTCATACATGGATCCCATATCAGATTTCATGGCCTCGAGCCATTTCGCGGAATCTAGGCTCATCATTGCTTCCTCATAGTTCGTAGGTTCATCATGGTCTAGTAACATGACTTCTAGAATAGGATTACCGTACCACTCTGGTGCGGACCGTACTCTGCAAGACCTACGAGGTTCTGTAGTAACTTGATATGAAGTTTCATGATCATCATCATTAGCTTCCTCACTAATTGGTGTAGGAATCACTAGAACTGATTTCTGTGATGAACTACTTTCCAATTTGGGAGAAGGTACAATTACCTCATCAAGCCCTACTTTCCTCCCACTCACTTCTTTTCGAGAGAAACTCCTTCTCTAGAAAGGATCCATTCTTAGCAACGAATATCTTGCCATTAGACCTGTGATAGAAGGTGTACCCAATAGTTTCCTTTGGGTATCCTATGAAGACACACTTCTCCAATTTGGGTTTGAGTTTATCAGGTTGAAGCTTTTTCATATAAGCATCATAACCCCAAACTTTAAGAAACGACAACTTCGGTTTCTTGCCGAACCATAGTTCATAAAGCGTCGTCTCAACAGATTTTGATTGTGCCCTGTTTAAACTGAATGCAGCTGTCTCTAATGCATAACCCCAAAACAATAGTGGTAAACTGGTAAGAGACATCATAGATCACACCATATCCAATAAAGTGCGGTTACGACGTTCGGACACACCATTACGTTGTGGTGTTCCAGGTGGCGTGAGCTGTGAAACTATTGCACGTTGTTTTAAATGAAGGCCAAACTCATAACTCAAATATTCTCCTTGACGATCAGATCGTAGAAACTTTTATTTTCTTGTTACGATGATTCTCCACTTCACTCTGAAATTCTTTGAACTTTTCAAATGTTTCAGACTTGTGTTTCATTAAGTAGATATACCCATATCTGCTTAAATCATCTGTGAAGGTCAGAAAATAACGATACCCGCCACGAGCATCAACACTCATTGGTACATACATCAGTATGTATTATTTCCAATAAGTCACTATCTCGTTCCATTGTTCCGGAGAACGAAGTTTTAGTCATCTTGCCCATAAGGCACAGTTCGCAAGTATCAAATGATTCACAATCAAGTGATTCCAAAAGTCCATCTTGTCAGGACCCCGACTCAATGCCACATAGGTCTAGCATGTAACACCTCATATCACTTTGCGGCCTCACGCACGGTATTCCCACGGGTGTCGCCTTACCTTTGCCCGGGACCGTTTGCGCCTTTTGGCACACGTATATGACAGTGTCGCTAGCACCCATATGATAAGGAGCCCGGGCTGACATGGCTAGTCGTAAATCCAAAGTGGCACAGACTTACAGGGACAGGCATCCATGACCCAGCATCGAACGTGTCGGTCATCAGCGAGTGAATCCAGGCTGTAGCACTGGGCTAGCAGGACTCCGGTGAACCGGGCTGTAGCGGGCTAACAGGACTCTGGTATTCATCGCGTGACATTTCCCCGAAGGGACAGACACAGGAACGAAGAAGGACACATGCCGGCCAGCCTAAGTGTCCCGGAGCAGTAGCAAGCTACCATGGCTCGGTGGGAACACTAGGAGACATTTCCCGGTAGGAGAGGCTACCAAGGATAAACAACTAGGTGGTCAGATCCCACACATACCAAGCATTTCAATAACATACACACAATATGCTCGATATGTGCAAATACAACATGGCATCACAACATGACTCTACAACTCAAGTATTTTAATCAACAGGCTCCGAGGAGCGAGACATTACAAACATGGGTCTCATGACCCAACAATCAGAGCATACAAATCAAAGCACAAGCGGAAGCTATCATGTCTGAGTACAGACATCTATAAATGAAAAAAAAGGCTGAGAAGCCTGACTATCTACCAGATCCTGCCGAGGGCACAAGATCATAGCTGAGGTATCAAGCTAAACGTCGAAGTCCACGCGGAACTACTAGTGAGACTGAAGTCTCTCTGCAAAAACATAAAATAGGCAAACGTGAGTACAAATGTACCCAACAAGACTTACATCAGAACTAACTACATATGCATCATTATCAACAAAGGGGATGGTGGAGTTTGACTGCAGCAAGCCAGCTTTGACTCGGTGGCTATCCTGAACTACGACTGCAAGTAACTCTTTTGAGGTGGCGCACACGAGTCCACATATTCACCATATCAATACACCACTATGGATCCGCTCCCGTCTCCCTACGAGAACGCCATCCATAGCACTCACGCTTATCTTGCGTATTTTAGAGTATCCACTTTCACTTGTCTATGAACTGATATAAGCAACCCAGAAGTCCTTTTCCGCGGACACGGCTATTCGAATAGATGATGTTAACCCTGCAGGGGTGTACTTCTTCATACATGTTTCCACCACTTAGCGTATGCACACGACATGTGCTCGGCAGACTTCAAGCGAAAGCCGACGTGGGTGTAGACCACGACCTACCTAAACACTCAAGTCTCTAGTCCAGGTTTATCGCCTATTCGGGTTCCATCCATGAGGAGATCCGGCCGGAGTTTCGCTCACAGCCCCAAACGATGTGAACAGGGTTCCCGAGATACCAAACGGGCATCCGGTACACCGTGCCACGTACCTACCGCATCACAGCCCACCCCTACGGTCAGCGCTGTCCACGGCCTCCAGTAAGCTACAAACACCAGAAACTACTTGCAACTCCTGGACAGAGGACTAGGGTGAATAAGAAGTCGAGCGGGGTCATATTTCAGGGCCCAATGTATGGTAGTAGCTGAGTCATGGATCACAAACACAGAACTCAGTTCCTAAGGACGGCTTCAATGAGACAACCCACCATGTACTCCTACATGGCCTCTCACCGACACCTTTTACCAAATCGTGTTCACACACTTAGCTCACACACAGTAGGACATGTTCACACACCTCTGATTCATCCCCGATGAATCAGACCTGACTCAACTCTAAGCAGTAGCAGGCATGACAAACAAGCATGAATGAGTAGGCACAACAGGGCTCAAACAACTCCTACTCATGCTAGTGGGTTTTATCTATTTACTGTGGCAATGACAGGTCATGCAAAGGATAAAGGGGTTCAGCTACCGCAACAAGTAACAGATGAATCGGTGTTATCCTAATGCAGTAAAAGAGAGCAGGAGCGAGAGAGTAGGATTGTATCGGAATGAACAAGGGGGTTTTGCTTGCCTGGCACTTCTGAAGATAACATTGAGTCTTCATCAGTGTCAACGATCACATCGTCGAAACCACGTCTATCGAGAGGGGACAAATACCGGCAACACAGAAGGGAACACAATCAATGCAATGCACAATATGATGCATGATCATGACATGGCAAAATGAATGTGTTTTGGGCTAATGCAACTAGCAACAGATTAAATGAAGTTGGTTTGAATACAAGATTCAAATTCAAACTCCATATGTGATTATTCAAATGCCATTTAATTGATTTGTGCTAAACAGCACCTATAAGTTGTTCTAACATGCATGAAAATGGTACAGATGGATTCCTTGAATTTTTCTGATAATTTTTCATATATGAATTATTTAATATGGAGTTACGGTTAATTTTCTATGATTTATTGAAGTTTTAGCTATTTTCTGGAATTAATAAATCATTTAAGAATTATCTAAATTCCAGAAACATTTACTGCGTCAGCAGCGCGTCACCGTGACGTCAGCAAGTCAACAGGGGTCGGTCAGGGTCAAACCTGACGTGTGGGGTCCACACGTCAGTGTCTCAGTCAACTAACCAGGTTAGTTAGCCCTAACTAACTTAGTTAGCCGGGCGGGGCCCGCATGTCAGTGGCTCACCTAATTAACTAAGTTAGTTAACACTAACTAACCTAGCACTAACTAAGCAGGCGCCTGGGCCCACACGTCAGGGGGTCAAACCCCGGGTCAAACCCGCCGGAGTTGACCCGCGGCTTGTCGCCGGCGACGCCAGCAACGGCGGAGGGCGTCGGAAACGCTGCTCCGGCCACGGTTTGATGCGCGGGTGGGTGCTACGAGTAGCTGGCGATGTGGCGCATCCAACGGTGGCGGTGTTTGGTGCTGGGGTGGCCGGAGTTAACGGCGGCGAGCTCTTTTGCGGCCGCCGGAGTTCGGCTATCGACAGGAACTATGCCACAGAGCACGGGAGGAGCAGCAGTTGGGTGATTTGAGGTCCTTCGGATGCGCTGAGCGCGTTGGCGGGCTCATAAGCAAGCAGTGACGGCTGTGGCCGCGACGGCGCCATGGCCGGCGGCGAGGGATTCTCGGGCAAGGTGGTGGGGCTAGCTAGAGAGGGAGGCGGGGCACGGGGAGAGGGGGAATCGGGTCGAGGGCTCACCGCGGAGCTGCAGGGAGGGTTAGTGGGCTCGGGGGCGCGCCGGAGTGGCCGAATCGACGGAGAAGATCCTCGGCGGCCGGCGAGGGGGAAAACGTCGGGGGCGGCGTTCCGGGGCTCTTCTGGTCGCGTGAGACGACGAGGAGGACGAGGGAGGACCGGCGGAGCTCTGGGAGGCGTCGGGGAGACGAGACGGTGGCTGTGGCCGCGCGAGCGCTGGTCGGCGGCGACGGCCTCCATTCGGGCGCGTGAGGGAGAGAGAGCAGAGGAGAGGGAGGAGCGAGGGAGAGCTACGAGAGAGTGAGAGAGGTCGTGGGGGAACGAGGGGGGGGGAGTGCGTGGCTCCCTCGGGTGCCTCCAGCGGCGAGCAGGTAAGCAGGAGGTGGCCGGAGCTCTTCGGGCGCGTGCCACGCCTCGCCTCTGCCTACTGGCAGAGGAAGAAGAGGACAAGGGGGGAGGAGGTGGGCTGGGCCAGCGGGAGGAGCTGGGCCGGCTACAGGTAAGAGGCCCAGGTACGGTTCTTTCTCTCTCTTTCTGTTTTAATTCTGTTTTTCTATTTTTTTAAATTTGTTTTGGCATTGTTTTGAATTTAAACAAATTCAAACAATGCCAAAAACTCCTCTGAATATTTTTATTTGCTAGATGGACTTTTCCAACAGCACATAAAGCATTTCAGAGTTATTTGAAAATATATCCCATATATTATGAATATAATTCCAAATTCAAATACAATAATGGTTTAAATTCAGTGCTCAAAATATTCCTCAAAATGTTCATTATTTTTGGTTTGGTGCAAAACCCTTGCCAAAATATAACCAACATTATTTAAGGCCATTTTGGAACATTGAATGCATTTTCCCAGGGTTCTTTGCCCCTCTTTTATTTAAGTTTTTGAGGCTTCCAAAATTCCTCAGTTCAAGTTTCAAAAATTTAAACATGATGCAAGCAAGATGCAACACTAGACAGCACCAGAAGCTAGGGATGTGACACATCTTTATGGAGTTTCTTCATGCGCTTTACACCGATATGACCCAAATGACAGCGCCACAAATAAGTTGCACTATCATTATCAACTTTGCATCTTTTGGCATCAATATTATGAATATGTGTATTACCACGATCGAGATTCAATAAACCATCAACATTGGGTGTATGACCATAGAAGGTTTTATTCATGTAAATAGAATAACAATTATTCTCTAGCTTAAATGAATAACCATATTGCAATAAACATAATCTAATCATATTCATGCTTAATGCAAACACCAAATAACATTTATTTAGGTTCAACTCTAATGCCGAAAGTATAGGGGGTGTGCGATGATGATCATATCAATCTTGGAACTACTTCCAACATACATCGTCACTTCACCCTCAACTAGTCTCTATTTATTATGTAACTCCTGTTTTGAGTTACTAATCTTAGCAACTAAACAAGTATCAAATACCCATGGGTTACTACGAGCACTAGTAAGGTACACATCAATAACATGTATATAAAATATACCTTTGTTCACTTTGCCATCCTTCTTATTCACCAAATATTTGGGGTAGTTTCGCTTCCCGTGACCATTTCCTTTGCAGTAGAAGCACTCAGTTTCAGGCTTAGGTCTAGCTTTGGGCTTCTTCACGGGAGTGACAACTTGCTTGCCATTCTATTTGAAGTTCCCTTTCTTTCGCTTTGCCCTTTTATTGAAACTACTGGTCTTGTCAATCATCAACACTTGATGCTTTTTCTTGATTTTTACCTTCATCCATTTTAGCATCACAAAGAGCTCGAGAATCATTTTCGTCATCCCTTGCATACTATAGTTCATCACGAAGTTCCAGTAACTTGGTGATGGTGACTAGAGAACTCTGTCAATCACTATCTTATCTGCAAGATTAACTCCCACTTGATTCAAGCGATTGTAGTACCCAGACATTCTGAGTACATGCTCACTAGCTAAGCAATTCTCCTCCATTTTTTAGGCGAAGTACTTTTCGGAGGTCTCATACCTCTTGAGACGGGCATGAGTCTGAAATACTAATTTCATCTCTTGGAACATCTCATATGCTTTGTGGCGTTCAAAACATTTTTGAAGTCCCAGTTCTAAGTCGTAAAGCATGGTTCACTAGACTATCAAGTAGTCATCATATTGAGCTAGCCAAACATACATAACGTCTGCATCTGCTCCTGCAATAGGCCTGTCACCTAGTGGTGCATCAAGGACATAATTTTTCTGTGCAGCAATGAGGATAAACCTTAGATCACATACCTAGTCCGCATCATTGCTACTATCATCTTTCAACTTTTCTCTAGGAACATATCAAAAATAAAGGGAAGCTACAACGTGAGCTATTGATCTACAACATAATTTGCAAAATACTATCAGGACTAAGTTCATGATAAATTAAAGTTCAATTAATCATATTACTTCAGAACTCCTACTTAAATAGACATCCCTGCAGTCCTGTAAATAATCACGTGATCCATATCAACTAAACCATGTACGATCATCACGTGAGATGGAGTAGGTTTCAATGGTGAACATCTCTATGTTGATCATATCTACTATATGATTCACGCTCGACCTTTCGGTCTCCAGTGTTTCGAGGCCATATCTACATATTGTAGGCTCGTCAAGTTTAACCCAAGTATTCTTTGTGTGCAAAACTGGCTTGCACCCATTGTATGTGAACGTAGAGCTTATCACACCCGATCATCACGTGGTGTCTCGGCACGACGAACTGTCACAATGGTGCATACTCAGGGAGAACACTTATAGCTTGAAATTCAGTAAGGGATCATCTTATAATGCTACCGCCGTACTAAGCAAAATAAGATCATAAAAGATAAACATCACATGCAATCAAAATATCTGACATGATATGGACATCGTCATCTTGTGCTCATGATCTCCATCACCGAAGCATCGTCATGATATCCGTCGTCACCGGCATGACACCTTGATATCCATCATAGCATCATTGTCGTCTCGCCAACTATTGCTTCTACGCTATCACTACTGCTTAGTGATAAAGTAAAACAATTACATGGCGATTGCATTTCATATAATAAAGCGACAACCATATGGCTCCTGCCAGTTGCCGATAACTCTGTTACAAAACATAATCATCTCATACAACAATTTATATCACATCATGTCTTGACCATATCACATCACAACAAGCCCTGCAAAAACAAGTTAGGCATCCTCTACTTTGTTGTTGCAAATTTAATGTGGCTGCTACGGGCTTCTAGCAAGAACCGTTCTTACCTGCGCATCAAAACCACAATGATTTTTCGTCAAGTGTGTTATTTTAACCTTCAACAAGGACCGGTCATAGTCAAACTCAATCCAACTAAAGTTGGAGAAACAGACACCCGCCAGCCACCTATGTGCAAAAGCACGTCGGTAGAACCAGTCTCATGAACACTGTCATATAATGTCGGTCTAGGCCGCTTCATCCAACAATACCGTCGAATCAAAGTAAGACGTTGGTGGTAAGCAGTATGACTATTATTGCCCATAATTCTTTGTGTTCTACTCGTGCATAAAACATCTACACATAGACCTGGCTCTGATACCACTGTTGGGGAACGTAGTATTTCAAAAAAAAATTCTACGGTCACACAAGATCTATCTAGGAGATGCATAGCAACGAGAGGGGAGAGTGTGTCCACGTACCCTCGTAGACCGTAAGCGGAAGTGTTTAGTAAAAAGGTTGATGTAGTCGAACGTCTTCGTAATCCAACCGATCCAAGTACCGAACATACGGCACCTCCGCATTCAGCACATGTTCAGTTCGATGACGTCCCTTGTGCTCTTGATCCAGTTGAGGACGAGGGTGAGTTCCGTCAGCCCGACGGCGTGGCGACCGTGATGATGATGTTACCAGCGCAGGCCTTCGCCTAAGCACTACAACGATATGATTGAGGTGTGTAACTGTGGAGGGGGTACCGCACACGGCTAAGGAAAAACTTGGTGTGTTCTAGGGTGCCCCTAGGGGGCGCTGTCGGTGTCAAAACCGGCGGATCTCGGGTAGGGGGTCCCGAACTGTGCGTCTAAGGCTAATGGTAATAGGAGGCGGGGGACACGATGTTTACCCAGGTTCGGGCCCTCTCTATGGAGGTAATACTATCGGTGTCAAAACCAGCGGATCTCGGGTAGGGGGTCCCGATCTGTGCGTCTAAGGTTAATGGTAACAGGAGGCGGGGACACAATATTTACCCAGGTTCGGGCCCTCTCAATGGAGGTAATACCCTACTTCCTGCTTGATTGATCTTGATGATATGAGTATTACAAGATTTGATTTACCACGAGATCATAGAGGCTAAACCCTAGAAGCTAGCTTATGGTTATGATTGTTCATGTCCTATGGACTAAACCCTCTAGTTTATATAGACACCACAGGGGGCTAGGGTTACACAGAGTCGGTTACAGAGAAGGAAATCTACATATCCGAATTGCCAAGCTTGCCTTCCACGCAAAGGAGAGTCCCACCCGGACACGGGATGAAGTCTTCAATCTTGTATCTTCATAGTCCAACAGTCCGGCCAAAGTATATAGTCCGGCTGTCTGAGGACCCCCTAATCCAGGACTCCCTCAGTAGCCCCTGAACCAGGATTCAATGACGATGAGTCCGATGCGTAGATTGTCTTCGGCATTGCAAGGCGGGTTCTTCTCTGAATACTCCACAGAAGATTTTGAACACAAGGATCGTGTCCGGCTCTATAAAACATATTTCACACACCACCGCAGAGAGCATAATATTCCACAAATCTAATCTGCTGACAACTTTTGACAGTGTGATATCACGCCGCGGCCCGGTCATTATTCGAACCATTTTTATCAACCAACTGTTGCACATATTGTGAGGCGGTTTCCTTGGCACGTCTTGTCAAAGCAGAGATCGTGTCCCCTTATCACGGGATTTTCATCAATGCGGGTGTGGGTAACCCAACCGCGCCATCAACATGACGCTCAGGGAATAAGCGAGTTTGCAGGGCAAGTGGGGAGGCACATGGTTTCTACCGCCTTTATAAAGAGATAAGGATTCACCTTTCTCCACCCACGCCTTCTTCTTCCTCTGCTCATCCATTCCCCCTCGCTCGAGCTCTAGCGCCCAAGCTTTCTCCTTCTCCGCAAGGTCATTCCAAGCATGTCCGGAGCGGGAGGCAAGTGGATGGCCTCCTCCATTAAGGAGGAGGACATCACGAAGCTTCGGGAAGCCGGATACCTGGCCGCGGACATCGCGCATCGGCTCCCCACCGAAGGGCAGATCATCCCTACCCCGGAGCCTCAGGAGAGGGTAGTGTTTCTCTCCCACTTCGTCCGCGGACTGGGGTTCCCCCTCCACCCATTTGTCCGCGGGATCATGTTCTACCACGGGCTGGACTCCCATGATCTGGCCCCCAATTTCATCCTCAACATCTCGGCGTTTATCGTCGTGTGTGAGGCCTTCCTCCGCATTACGCCCCACTTCGGCCTATGGCTTAAGACCTTCAACGTGAAGCCAAAGGTGGTGGTCCGCCAGCAAGCAGAGTGCGGAGGCACCATGGTGGGCAAGATGCCCAATGTCACCTGGCCCGAAGGCTCCTATGTGGAGACCGTGAAGGGGTGGAAATCAGGGTGGTTCTACATCACCGAGCCACGTGACACCAACTGGGCGATGGCCCCCGAATTTCGATCCGGCGTCCCCATGCGGCTCACCTCCTGGAAAAAGAAGGGCTTAGCCTGGGGCTCATCGGCGGAGCTGACCGGACTTCAGACCTGCATCAAAAATATGATAGGCAAGAAAATCAAGCTTGTCAACATGGTCCAGGTCATGCTCATCCGCCAGATTCTTCCGTGTTAGAGACGGGCTTACAATATATGGGAGTTCGACCCGGCCGAACACCAGATGCTGTGAGAGCTCTTCAACACGATGCACAAAGACGTCTGGAAGGTGCTGTTCAAGGCCACCGAGGTACCACCGCCCATAGCCGAAGATCACGGACTCAGCGCAAAGCGCCCTGCCAATCCGGTAAGTTTTTATATTTTGCTAGATGTACTTTTCCCCAGTACATTCGCGGGAGGAATCTAAGCCTCCATGCCAATTTAATAGGACTAGGTAGCGATAGCGGAGCGGATTGACTGTCCGGCTCCACTACCGGAAGATCAAGCATCGCCTCTCTTAATTGAGATGCTGTTCCCAGCACCCTATGAGGTGCTAGAGAGGAAGGCCAAGAAGAAGGCCACGGGGACCAGGAAAGGTCTCCGACGCAAGGTTGTATCGGAATCATCATCCGAAGACACCGAGGCGCACTCCTCCAATGAAAAGAAGGAGGAGGAAGAGGAAATCCCTCCCCCAACCGGGGGGAGGGGAGAAGAAAAGGAAGGCTACCCCATCTAGGGAGGCTGAAGGGTCCAAGAAGGGAAAAACCCTCCCTCCGGACCACTCCACCACGACCGCCTATAGCGACGAGGAGTGGTTGCCCAGGGACAAGCCCGTGGAGAAGTCGTAAGTATCTGGACACTATAATACTTCCGATACGTTTTGCTTTATTGCTTATCATGCCAAACATACTCATGCAGTCTGGCCAAAGCCCACATCGACTTATCCTCTTCGAATGGGACTCTAGGCCTGTCGGAGATGAACAACGAGTCACCCCCGACGACCACCTCCCCCCTGCCTGCAGACGACACCGAGGTGTTGTCTCAGAGGATACCGGACCAGGGGGAGGCTGTTCTAGAGATGCCCCAAGCCAAAATCCCAGATGCCGGGCACATGGGAGGGAAGACCCCCATGGACTTCGATAACGAGGGTCACAGCTGGACTGGCCTCCAGCCGAATACTGCTCCAGAACCCCCAGTGCTTCCGGATTCAGGCGGGCAGCCTCTCTCAAAGGGGGGGGGGGGCGCCGCCTATGCCGATGACCTCTGTCCATCCAGAGGCATCGGGCAACTTGCTGGAAGCGCTTCGTGGCGCTTCCATTGACGAAGAGCACTGCACCATCATGGGTGCGGTGATCGAGAAGGTCCAGTCCGCCAAAAGCCGATTGACCGAAGCCTGCGCCAGCCTCCTAACAGGCTTTGAGGTAAGTAATAAAATTATAAGAAAATATCACAGTATAGACAGTAGCCCCTGATGCTCTGTTTGGCGTTTGGAAAGAAAGGCCGAATAGAGGATCAAATAACATCCACAGGAGTCTAACGGAAAATGTCCATGTGAATAAGCAGGCGTTACTGCTGGACGCTGCCGCTTGTACTGCGGAGGTCTCTGGACTGAAGCAGGACCTGGAGCGGACCGAAGGAGAGCTCAGCCTCGTGAAGAGGCAGCTCGAGGAGAACAAAGGTACATAGTACCCCGTCTGTATATTGATAAAGAAAAAATGGTTTGAGCTCATGAAAACGTTATGAACTTTAATAGGGGCCATGACCGAAGTGGCGGCCCTTAAGAAGACGCTGACCGAGGCCGAAGACAAAGCGGCCAAGGAACGCACCAAGCGTGAGAAGCAAGAGGCCTGGGTTGACGAGGTCCAGCAAGAGCTCTGGGATTTCGTCAAGACATACGAGTCCCTAGAGCGTGACTCTAAGACGCAAGAGTCCGAGCTTGCGAAGGCCCTCCAGAGTGCACAAGATGCCAAGGCCGAAGCCCAAAAGGCCCTTCAGGAGGTTCATGCGGCCAAGAAGATTGCAACGGGTAAGGCTTTCAATATGCAAAGCAAGCATGTGAAGGAGGCTTTCCTTTTACATACCTGAATTTGGAGCTCTCCAGGAGCATTTGCAAACCTGCCGTGCAGCATATCTGATGCCGCAGAGTTGGCCAAGAAGGGTAAGGAGCACCACCACCCCGAAAAGTATTATGAGGTGTCCTGAAGGGCACCCGCCTTGTGGCGGAGGAGTGTGCTAAGGATGTAATATTTGAATGAATGTACTCATTTGATCCTTTAATATAAAGACAAGTTCATTTGCGCCATATGACACTTGTTGATTTAAAATTTTACCTTCTGTGCAGCCGTATTTAAAATCTGAGAGTTGGCCAATCGTCGGCTTCTGCCCCCATGCAACTAGTACCGGGGTGTTCGAGGTAAATCTAAACACTCTTTGTCCAAATTTTTGGTCCTTTAAGGAGGTGTTTAGTGCAACGAACAAGGCAATCGGACTATATAGCTTTATCACTCTCACCTAGCCATAGAAGTCTATAATTTTAAATTTTGGCGTAGCCCTGGAATTCGGAAGGCCGAACTAGGGGCGCTATACATGCCTAAATCGTACAAGGCCGATTCCTCGCCCGAAGCGGAAAAAATCTTTAAGGATTTGAGACCTCTCGAACAGCGACCAGCTCTCGCCGCATAATGACAGTCAGTTTTCGGCTTTCTCTACCGAGGTGCTCGTCCGGAAGAACCGGGACACAATCGCAATAGTTCTCCCTGTGCCATATTAGCCTATATAGCGGAACGTAAGGCGGCAAAACATGGGAGCCGGGCAAACCCAACTATTGACCCAAGACATGATTCGGAGATGATGCATATAATGCTATAAGTTCGGGGTGCCGCACTGTCCAGAGTGTTCGTACTTTTCTTGTCGTGTTATGGGGTATACTGAAGTCCCTAGCAAATTGAATCGTACCAACATGTACGTGTGCAATTTATAATACATAAACGGTCAAGGAAAAAGATAAAGAAATGTAACAGTAAGCTGACATTGTACATTTTTTTCCATTGTTGTTTGAATAATACGTCTAGGCGTATGTATACAAGTAGTGCGATAAGCAAAATAGGACTATTTGACATGTCCTAACCAAGAGTGAGTTGCGTATGGGTATGTAAAACAGGTATAGCGATCATTATCAGAGACCAACTGGGGATTCCCTTGTACGACAAAGCTCCTTGCCTCCTTGGTGTCTCTGTCCCGTGCTGGGTCTGGTAATCGGACTATCAGAAGATCCTCCGGAAAATAGGGGCCTGAAAGAAAGAAAAGTGTGAAGGTATACGGGTCCTCGGGCGGTTGAGCCACATTGTGGGCCGTATTGTAGCTGTGCCTGTCGGTGTCAAAACCGGCGGATCTCGGGTAGGGGGTCCCGATCTGTGCGTCTTAGGCTGATGGTAACAGGAAGCAAGGGACACAATGTTTACCCAGGTTCGGGCCCTCTCGATGGAGGTAAAACCCTACTTCCTGCTTGATTAATATTGAAGATATGAGTAGTACAAGAGTAGATCTACCACGAGATCATAGAGGCTAAACCCTAAGAGCTAGCCTATGATGGTATGATTGTAATTGTGATTAGCCTTCTAAGGACCATCCTCTCCGGTTTATATAGACATCGGAGAGGGCTAGGGTTTACATGGAGTCGGTTACAAGGAAGGGAATATAATATCCGGACCGCCAAGCTTGTCTTCCACGCAATGGAGAGTCCCATCCGGACACGGGCCGAAGTCTTGAGTCTTACATCTTCACGCTTCAATAGTCCGGACGATGTATATAGTCCGGCTGTCCAGATACCCCCTAATCCAGGACTCCCTCAGTAACCCCTGAACCAGGCTTCAATGACGATGAGACCGGCGCGCAGTCTCGTCTTCGGCATTGCAAGGCGGGTTCCTTCTCCGAATACTCCAAGGTTATTTATCGAACATGTAGACCGTGTCCGCATCTGCAAGATGATCTTCACACACCATTGTAGGGAACATAGCATAAACCCGTTCTGCTGGAGATCTTTGTACGTCGTGCCCTTGCATCGTGGCCTGGTCCAACACGAACCAACGTTTCCTGCTCAACCTCGACTCGCGTTGCGAGGCGGTTTTATTGGCACGTCCTGCCAAAGCAGAGACGTGTTCCTCTTATTACGGGATCTTTCATCAATATGGGCGTGTGTGACCCCACGGCAACCGTTGGTATGACTCCGTGTATTTTAGGTAATTCTCAAGCGGTCACGCTGAGGACTCTTGATATTCATCCCCTTTATAAAGGGGCCGAGGCCTATGCCTCTTTTCCACCTCTCCTGCTCCTTCTCGCACCTCGAGCTCCAGCACTCAAAACCTAAGCTTCAACACCTCAGATCCTCCAGTATGTCCGGATCTGACACAAAAGGCCGGTGGGTGGCCTCCTCGATCCAAGAGGAGGATATTACTAAGCTTAGGAAGGTCGGATACCTGACCGCCGATATCCAGCACAGGCTTCCTGCTCCAGGGCAAGTTATCCCCACGCCAGAGCCCAATGAGAGCGTCATATTCGTTCCTCACTTCCTCCAACGCCTAGGCCTCACCCTCGACCCCTTTGTGAGGGGGCTCATGTTTTACTATGGCTTGGATTTCCATGACATGGCTCCATACGCCATCCTCCATATCTCGTCGTTCATTATTGTGTGCGAGGCTTTTCTTCACGTCAACCCACACTTCGGCTTGTGGCTCAAGACCTTCAATGTGAAGCCGAAGATGATCGAGGGGCGACATGCAGAGTGCGGAGGTGCCATAATAAGAAAGAACGCTGATGCCCCATGGATAGAGGGTTCTTTTCCGGAAGTGTCTGATGTATGGCAACGGAGGTGGTTTTACATCACAGCTCCCAGAGGCACAAAGTGGGTAGCTGCCCCCAAGTTCCGCTCAGGCCCTCCGTCACAGTTAGCGTCTTGGACCAACGGAGGATGGAATTATGGGCCTGCTAGTGATGTACCAGAACTGCAGAATCGTATCCGGGAGCTTATTGAGAGGGACATAAATCTTGTCAGCATAATGCAAGTGATGCTAATCCGGCGGATATTGCCGTGCAAACGTCGGCCTCTCCAGATGTGGGAGTTTAATCCGGAGGGTCCGTGGACTATTAAGCACTTCTTTGGCCGGAAGCTCGAAGGAATGTGTAAATTATTCTTCGGACCACAAGTAAAGTGTCCGGACACCACCGAGGATGCGGGTCTAAGCTGCAATCGCCTAGATGCCCAAGTAAGTAGCTTTAAAGCGGATACTTCATTTATATTTATCATAACTATTATTTTGAAAATCCCCCTGTGGCCAGGAATGGCTCAACAAGGCGGAGAGAATCAGGTGTTCGGCGCCACTTCCTGAAGGCTCGCCTGGTCCAACCATTGCCAAGATGCTTGGCCGGGTACTCAGCAAAATCCCCTCAGGGAAAGGCGAAGGAAAGGGCAGTGAAGCCAAACTTCACACACTACGCATCCATACTAGGGGAATCGCTACCTCTCCTACGGAGGATAGTCAGGAGGGGGAGGTTAAAGTCTCCTCCCCACGCGGGAAGAAGAGGGCATCCTCCGAAGACTTGAAGGCGGAGACGCCCAAGCAAGGGAAGAAGGTATCACCAGGGGGCTCTGCCGCGATGGGCATCCTCACCGCGTCGTGCCCACCAACAGGCCAGCCCTCCACCGAGCCGTAAGTTATTCATTAATTCGAAGGTATGGTGTTACTCCGAGATCCGTAACCAGGACTTCGTCTTTTGTAGTCCGACGAGCAGCTCTTCTCAACAGAGTTCGTCTTCGGTGGACCTTCGTCCGGAGATGATGGAGAGTGAGACTCCACCCACCTCTCCGCCTCATGAAGCGGGCGACAAGGACGTGTCATCACGGAGGAGTCCGGATCTATTGAAGCCGGAAGCGAACATGTCAGTCACCCTGAGCCCGGAGCATTTGGCTCCCACGGGGGGCGATGAGAAGGGTCCGGCACAGTTCGATGTCCGGTCGGACGTACTGACAGGCTTTCTGGAGCGAGCCGTGCTCTCGGAGGAGCGCCGCTCTTTAATGAGCACGGTGCTCATGAAGATTTCATCCGCTACCAACGGTTTGAATGAGGCATTTACAAGCCTGCTCAAAGGCTTTGAGGTATGTAGTGAAAAATGCACTATGTTTTTGGTTATGAAGCATGCGCTAGGTGTGCTCCCTATGGATAGTAGCCCCTGAGACTCTGGTTGCCCACCATAGGCGGCAAAAGGGGGATCATATATTAATGGCTGCGTTGTATATGTGCGCAGGTATACAAGGATCCGGTAGCCGACCAGTCTGTTGAAGTTACCGAACTGAGAAGGCAGATCGGATCTATTGATGCCGATATCACGCTGGTGAACAAACGACTGGAAGAATCCCAGGGTATGTGCTCTGCAGCTACCTCTTGAGCACTGCGTTGGATTTCCCTGAAGAGGAAAAGATGATGCAGTAAAGTAGCGTAAGTATTTCCCTCAGTTTTTGAGAACTAAGGTATCAATCCAGTAGGAGATCACACACGAGTCCCTCGTACCTACACAAAACGATAGCTACTCGCAACCAACGCGATTAGGGGTTGTCAATCCCTTCACGGTCACTTACGAGGGTGAGATCTGATAGAGATGATAAATAATATTTTTGGTATTTTTGATATAGAGATGCAAAGTAAAAAGTAAAAGGTAAAGTAAAAACAAAGCAGGTAATAAAGTAATGGAGATTGATATGATGAGAATAGACCCGGGGGCCATAGGTTTCACTAGTGGCTTCTCTCAAGAGCATAAGTATTCTACGGTGGGT
This sequence comes from Triticum aestivum, assembly GCF_018294505.1. Lineage (NCBI taxonomy): Eukaryota > Viridiplantae > Streptophyta > Magnoliopsida > Poales > Poaceae > Triticum > Triticum aestivum. The sequence continues at coordinate 566,762,974 of NC_057795.1, forward strand.
GAACAAATTACTGTTGAGCAATTGATAGAAAAGCGAATAATTATGAGATTATCTAGGTATGATCATGTATATAGGCATCACGTCCGAGACAAGTAGATCGAAACGATTCTGCATCTACTACTATTACTCCACTCATCGACCGCTATCCAGCATGCATCTAGAGTATTAAGTTAAAAACAGAGTAACGCCTTAAGCAAGATGACATGATGTAGAGGGATAAATTCATGCAATATGATAAAAACCCATCTTTTATCCTCGATGGCAACAATACAATACGTGCCTTGCAACCCTTTCTGTCACTGGGTAAGGACACCGCAAGATTGAACCCAAAGCTAAACACTTCTCCCATTGCAAGAACTACCAATCTAGTTGGCCAAACCAAACGGATAATTCGAAGAGACTTGCAAAGATAACTCAATCATACATAAAAGAATTCAGAGAAGAATCAAATATTATTCATAGATAAGCTGGATCATAAACCCACAATTCATCGGTCTCAACAAACACACCACAAAAAGAAGATTACATCGAATAGATCTCCACAAGGGAGGGGGAGAACATTGTATTGAGATCCAAAAAGAGAGAAGAAGCCATCTAGCTATCAGCTATGGACCCGAAGGTCTGAAGTAAACTACTCACACTTCGTCGGAGAGGCTATGGCGTTGATGTAGAAGCCCTCCGTGGAAGATGCCCTCTCCGGCGGAGCTCCGGAACAGGCCCCAAGATGGGATCCCGCGGATACAGAAAGTTGCGGCGGTGGAATTAGGTTTTTGGCTCCATATTTGATCTGACGGGGGTACGTAGGTATATATAGGAGGACGGAGTACGTCGGTGGAGCAACAGGGGGCCCACAAGGCAGGGGGCGTGCCCAGGGGGCGCCCTCCACCCTCGTGACCGCCTCTGGCACTTCTTGGAGTAGGGTCCAAGTCTCCTGGATCACGTTCGGTGAGAAAATCACGTTCCCGAAGGTTTCATTCCGTTTGGACTCCATTTGATATTCTGTTTCTTCGAAATATTGAAATAGGCAAAAAACAGCAATTCTAGGATGGGCCTCCGGTTAATAGGTTAGTCCCAAAAATAATATAAAAGTGGAAAATAAAGTCCAATATAGTCCAAAATAGTAGATAAAGTAGCATGGAGCAATCAAAAATTATAGATACATTGGAGACGTATCAAGCATCCCCAAGCTTAATTCCTGCTCGTCCTCGAGTAGGTAAATGATAAAAAAGAATTTTTGATGCAGAGTGATACTTTGGCATAATTTCAATGTGAATCTTCTTAATTGTGGCATGAATATTCAGATCCGAAAGATTCAAGACAAAAGTTCATATTAACATAAAGGTAATAATACTTCAAGTATACAAATTAAAGCAATCATGTCTTCTCAAAATAGCATGGTTAAAGAAAGTTATCCCTACAAAATCATATAGTCTGGCTATGCTCTATCTTCATCACACAAAGTATTTAATCATGCACAACCCCGATGACGAGCCAAGCAATTGTTTCATACTTTAGTAATCTCAAACTTTTTCAACTTTCACGCAATACATGAGCGTGAGCCTTGGACATAGCACTATAGGTGGAATAGAATGGTAATTGTGGAGAAGACAAAAAGGAGAAGATAGTCTCACATCAACTAGGCGTATCAACGGGCTATGGAGATGCCCATCAATAGATATCAATGTGAGTGAGTAGGGATTGCCATGCAACGGATGCACTAGAGCTATAAGTATATGAAAGCTCAACAAAAGAAACTAAGTGGGTGTGCATCCAACTTGCTTGCTCACGAAGACCTAGGGCACTTTTGAGGAAGCCCATCATTGGAATATACAAGCCAAGTTTTATAATGAAAAATTCCCACTAGTATATGAAAGTGACAACATATGCGACTCTCTATCATGAAGATCATGGTGCTACTTTGAAGCACAAGTGTGGAAAAAGGATAGTAGCATTGTCCCTTCTCTCTTTTTCTCTCATATTTTTTTGGCCTCTTTGGCCTATTTTTTTATTTGGGCTTCTTTGGCCTCTTTTATTTTTCATAAAGTCCGGAGTCTCATCCCGACTTATGGGGGAATCATAGTCTCCATCATTCTTTCCTCACTGGGACAATGCTCTAATAATGATGATCATCACACTTTTATTTTTCTTACAACTCAACAATTACAACTCGATACTTAGAACAAAATATGACTCTATATGAATGCCTTCGGCGGTGTACTGGGATATGCAATGAATCAAGAGTGACACGTATGAAAATTATGAAGGGTGGCTTTGCCACAAATACAATGTCAACTACATGTTCATGCAAAAAGCAATATGACAAAAGTAATGTGTGTCATATGAATGGAACGGTGGAAAGTTGCATGGCAATATATCTCGGAATGGCTATGGAAATGCCATGATAGGTAGGTATGGTGGCTGTTTTGAGGAAGGTATATGGTGGGTGTATGATACCGGCGAAAAGTGGGCGGTATTAGAGAGGCTAGCAATGGCGGAAGGGTGAGAGTGCGTATAATCCATGGACTCAACATTAATCAAAAGAACTCATGCACTTATTGCAAAAATTTAGAAGTCATCAAAAACCAAAGCACTAAACGCATACTCCTAGGGAGATAGATTGGTAGGAAAAGACCATCGCTCGTGCCCGACTGCCACTCATAAGGAAGACAATCAATAAATAAAATTGTGCTCCGACTTCATCACAAAGCGGTTCACCATACGTGCATGCTATGGGAATCACAAACTTCAACACAAGCATTCTTTAAATTCATAATCACCCCAACTAGCATTGATTTGATATTATCACCTCCATATCTCAAAACAATTATCAAGCATCAAGCTCATCTTAGTATTCAACGCACTCAAAAGAAAGTTTCACAAATCTTGAATACCAAGTATATTAACATTAAGCAAATTACCATGCTATTAACAACTCTCAAAATAATCTAAGTGCAGCATGATAGATCAATAGTTTCTTTAAAACAAATCCACCACCGTGCTCTAAAAGATCTAAGTGAAGCACTAGAGCAAAAATTATTACGCTAAAAAAGGTTTAAGTGAAGCACTATGAGCAAAACTATCAAGCTCAAAAGATATAAGTGAGGCACATAGAGTATTCTAGCAAATTCTAAATCATGTATGGCTCTCTCAAAATGTGTGTACAGCAAGGATGATTGTGGTAAAATAACAAGCAAAGACGCAAATAATACAAGACGCTCCAAGCAAAACACATGACATGTGGTGAATAAAAATATAGCTCCAAGTAAATTACCGATGGAAGTAGACGAAAGAGGGGATGCCTTCCGGGGCATCCCCAAGCTTTGACTTTTTGGTGTCCTTGGATTATCTTGGGGGTGCCATGGGCATCCCCAAGCTTACGCTCTTGCCGCTCTTTGTTCCATAATCCATCAAAAGAATTCACCCAAAACTTGAAAACTTCACAACACAAAACTCAATAGAAATCTCGTGAGCTCCGTTAGTGAAAGAAAACAAAAGACTACTTTAAGGTACTGTAATGAACTTATTATTTATTTATATTGGTGTTAAAACTACTTTATTCCAACTTCCTTATGGTTTATAAACTAATTTATTAGCCATAGATGCATTGAAATAAGCAAACAACACACGAAAAACAGAATCTGTCAAAAACAGAACATTCTGTAGTAATCTGTAACTAACGCAAACTTCTGGAACTCTAAAACTTCTACCAAAATAGGACGTACTGGACAATTTGTTTATTGATCAGCAGCAAAAAGAATCAATGCAAAATCACGTTTCTGTGATTTATTGAAGTGTTCCTCGTGAGCGCAAAGTTTCTGTTTTTCAGCAGAATCAAATCAACTATCATCATAGCTTATCCTATAGGTTCTACTTGGCACAAACACTAATTAAAACATAAAACCACATCTAAACAGAAAGTAGATGGATTATTTATTCCTAAACAGAAGCAAAAACAAAAAACACAAAATAAAATTGGGTTGCCTCCCAACAAGCGCTATCGTTTAACGCCCTTAGCTAGGCATAAAAGCAAGGATAGATCTAAGTTTTGCCATCTTTGGTAGGCAATCCATAAGTGGCTCTCATGATAGATTCATATGGTAATTTTATTTTCTTTCTAGGGAAGTGTTCCATACCCTTTCTCAAGGGAAATTGGAATCTAATATTCCCTTCCTTCATATCAATAATCGCACCAATCGTTCTAAGGAAAGGTCTACCAAGAATAATAGGACATGAAGGATTGCAATCTATATCAAGAACGATAAAATCTACGGGCACATAATTCCTATTTGCAACAATAAGAACATCATTAATTCTTCCCATAGGCTTTTTAATAGTGGAATCCGCAAGATGCAAGTTTAGAGAGCAATCTTCAAAGTCACGGAAATCTAGCAAATCACACAAAGTTTTGGGAATAGTGGAGACACTAGCACCCAAATCACACAAAGCATGAAACTCATAATCTTTAATTTTAATTTTGATAGTAGGTTCCCACTCATCATAGAGTTTTCTAGGGATAGAAACTTTCAACTCAAGTTTTTCTTCATAAGATTGCATCAAAGCATCAACAATGTGTTCGGTAAAGGCCTTATTTTGACTATAAGCATGAGGAGAATCTAGCACGGATTGCAACAAGGAAATACAACCAATCAAAGAGCAATTTTCATAATTAAATTCCTTGAGATCCAAAATAGTGGGTTTAGCAACATCAAGATTTTTATTTCTTTCAATCCCACTTTCATCAATTTCATCATCAAGATCTAGAAACTCCGAATTCTTAGAACGCCTTCTAGGTAAAGGAAGATCATATTCAGTTTCATCAAGATTCATATTGCAAAACAAAGATTTAATAGGGGACACATCAATAACTTTTAGATCTTCATCTTGATTTTCATAGGAATCGGAAGAACACGCTTTAATAAAGGCATCTTTGGAAGCACGCATCCTAGCGGTTCTTTCCTTGCACTCATCAATGGAAATTCTCATAGCTTTGAGAGACTCATTGATATCATGCTTAGGAGGAATAGATCTAAGCTTTAAAGAATCAATTTCAAGAGAAATTCTATCAACGTTCCTAGCCAAATCATCAACTTTAAGCAATTTCTCTTTGAGCAAAGCATTAAAATTCTTTTGTGAATTCATAAACTCTTTAACACTACTCTCAAATTCAGAGGGCATCTTATTAAAATTTCCATAAGAGTTGTTGTAGGAATTTCCATAATTATTAGAAGGATTACTAGGATAAGGCCTAGGATTAAAATTCCCTCTATACGCATTATTTCCAAAACTATTCCTACCAACAAAATTCACATCCATAGATTCATTATTATTCTCAATCAAAGTAGATAAAGGCATATCATTGGGATCAAGAGAAGTATTTTTAGTAGCAAACATCTTCATAAGTTCATCCATCTTTTCACTCAAAACATTGATTTCTTCTATAGCATGCACCTTTTTACTAGAAGATCTTTCGGTATGCCATTGAGAATAATTAGCCATAATATTGTCAAGCAATTTTGTAGCATCTCCTAACGTAATTTCCATAAACATGCCTCCCGCGGCCGAATCTAAAAGATTTCTAGAAGAAAAATTTAATCCGGCATAAAAATTTTGTATGATCATCCATAAATTCAAACCATGAGTAGGGCAATTGCGAAGCATCAATTTCATTCTTTCCCAAGATTGGGCAACATGCTCATGATCAAGTTGTTTAAAATTCATAATATCGTTCCTAAGAGTGATGATCTTAGCGGGAGGAAAATACTTAGAGATAAAAGCATCTTTGCACTTGTTCCAAGAATCAATACTATTTTTAGGCAAAGACGAAAACCAAATTTTAGCACGATCTCTAAGTGAAAACGGAAATAACTTTAATTTGACAATATTGTTATCCGTATCTTTCTTCTTTTGCATATCACACAAATCAACAAAATTGTTTAAATGAGTAGCGACATCTTCACTAGGAAGGCCGACGAATTGATCTTTCATAACAAGATTCAGCAAAGCGGTATTGATTTCACAAGACTCATCATTATTAAGAGGAGCAATCGGAGTACTAAGGAAATCATTATTATTGGTATTCGAGAAATCACACAATTTGGTATTATCTTGTGCCATGGCAACAAGTAATCCAACACACAAGCAAAGGCAAACCAGAAAAAGGCGAAAGAGAAAGAGAGGAGGAGATTGGGAAAGAGAGGGCGAATAAAACGGCAAGGGTGAAGTGGGGGAGAGGAAAACGAGAGGCAAATAATGTAATGCGAGAGATAGGGATTGTGATAGGTACTTGGCATGGTTGACTTTTGCGCAAACTCCCCGGCAACGGCGCCAGAAATTCTTCTTGCTACCTCTTGAGCACTGCATTGGATTCCCCGAAGAGGAAAGGATGATGCAGTAAAGTAGCGTAAGTATTTCTCTCAGTTTTTGAGAACCAAGGTATTAATCCAGTAGGAGATCACGCACAAGTCACTCGTACCTACACAAAACGATAGCTACTCGCAACCAACACAATTAGGGGTTGTCAATCCCTTCATGGTCACTTACGAGGGTGAGATCTGATAGAGATGCTAAATAATATTTTTGGTATTTTTGATATAGAGATGCAAAGTAAAAAGTAAAAGGCAAAGTAAAAACAAAGCAAGTAATAAAGTAATGGAGATTGATATGATGAGAATAGACCCAGGGGCCATAGGTTTCACTAGTGGCTTCTCTCAAGAGCATAAGTATTCTACGGTGGGTGAACAAATTACTGTTGAGCAATTGATAGAAAAGCGAATAATTATGAGATTATCTAGGTATGATCATGTATATAGGCATCACGTCCGAGACAAGTAGATTGAAATGATTCTGCATCTACAACTATTACTCCACTCATCGACCGCTATCCAGCATGCATCTAGAGTATTAAGTTAAAAACAGAGTAACGCCTTAAGCAAGATGACATGATGTAGAGGGATAAATTCATGCAATATGATAAAAAAACCATCTTGTTATCCTCGATGGCAACAATACAATACGTGCCTTGCAACCCTTTCTGTCACTGGGTAAGGACACCGCAAGATTGAACCCAAAGCTAAACACTTCTCCCATTGCAAGAACTACCAATCTAGTTGGCCAAACCAAACGGATAATTCGAAGAGACTTGCAAAGATAACTCAATCATACATAAAAGAATTCAGAGAAGAATCAAATATTATTCATAGATAAGCTGGATCATAAACCCACAATTCATCGGTCTCAACAAACACACTGCAAAAAGAAGATTACATCGAATAGATCTCCACAAGAGAGGGGAGAACATTGTATTGAGATCCAAAAAGAGTGAAGAAGCCATCTAGCTACTAGCTATGGACCCGAAGGTCTAAAGTAAACTACTCACACTTCATCGGAGAGGCTATGGCATTGATGTAGAAGCCCTCCGTGGTAGATGCCCTCTCCGGCGGAGCTCCGGAATAGGCCCCAAGATGGGATCTCGCGGATACAGAAAGTTGCGGTGGTGGAATTAGGTTTTTGGCTCCGTATTTGATCTGACGGGGATACATAGGTATATATAGGAGGAAGGAGTACGTCGGTGGAGCAACAGGGGGCCACGAGGCAGGGGGGCGTGCCCAGGGGGGGCCCTCCACCCTCGTGACCGCCTCTGGCACTTCTTGGAGTAGGGTCCAAGTCTCCTGGATCATGTTCAGTGAGAAAATCACGTTCCCGAAGGTTTCATTCCGTTTGGACTCCATTTGATATTCTGTTTCTTCGAAATACTGAAATAGGCAAAAAACAACAATTCTAGGATGGGCCTCTGGTTAATAGGTTAGTCCCAAAAATAATATAAAAGTGGAAAATAAAGTCCAATATAGTCCAAAACAGTAGATAAAGTAGCATGGAGCAATAAAACATTATAGATACATTGGAGACATATCAGTTCCCTTATTATATTGTATAGGAGAATGCGAGAATGGCATAATGTCAATGCCCTGTGTATGCACTGCAGATGGTGCTGCTGCCGTGGAGGCCCTAAGTGCCGAGCTTGCTCAGGCCAAGGAACAAGCTCGGGCTAGCAATGCGGCTGCCCTAAAGGCGGCCGAAGAGTTGAGAGCCGACCAGGCTGCTCATCGCCGATGTGAGGAAAAGATAGCCGAAATGGCTGAAGAGTTGAAAAATGCCGCCGACCGATATGTGCTCCTTGAAAAGGAGAATAATGCTAGTTCGGCCGAGCTGGACAAGGCACTTAATGCCGCCAAGGAGATGCGGACCGAGATCCGGGGTATGCGGGAGGAGCTCCAACAGGCTGAGAAAATCGTGGATGGGGGCTCCTACCTACTGCGGACGAAGTTTTTGGATCCAAAGTATGCTCCCCTAGCTGCGCGTTGGAGTCCTGTAGACGCATATGCAGACTTGACGAATAGTACAGCTGACGCTGCCAAGTTCTTCGAGGATCAAGGTGATAAGGAAGTGGAGAAGCTTTTCTAGTCGCAATTCAATGCTCCCACTCGCCCGCTGCCGTTGAATGAGAAGGTGGCTGCTGTGGCGGAGCTTCATAGGCTGTCCGGGCTTGCAATGCGGTCTATAATAGACCATCTTTGGCCGAAGGGGCCCAAGCCGCAGAATTATTTTGGTTTAGTGCAGCAATTCCTTGGGTCCGTGTCGCGGATTGACGCCATGAGGAGGTCGGCATGCATAGAGGGTGCGCGGATGGCTCTTGCCCGCGTTAAAGCCTATTGGACTGATATGGAGGCCACTATTATAGCGACCCAGGATCCGGAGGGTGGCCAGTATCCGGCCCAGCACTACTTGGCGCAGGTCACAGAAGGCGCCCGCCTAATAGAGGCGCAGTGCTCGAAGAATGTCCTCTTCAACTGATAAGTCGAATCTTTGTAAAAAACAATGTTTATTTTGATTATGAGGTTGTATTTATACTTTTGCCCGGAAGTATGATTCTGTCCCTTGTACGGCCATTCTTATATGTATAAGTAGTCCGAAAGATAGCAGTCATTGGCTTCAGCCCCCACGCATACAATGCGGGGGTGTTCGTGAAGAATATGCTTAATCACACTTGATCCAACGTCTTGGTCCATTAAGGAGGTAATCGCACGTCGAACTAGGCAACCAGACTATATAGCTGTAACATTTTCGCTTAGCCATAGGAGTCTAATGGTGGGGCTACTATGTAGCCCCTAGTGCCGTTGCGTGCATCCGAATATGGGCGCATGTGTACGTCGCCGAAAGACGACCCTTCGTTAATGCGGAGGAATCCTAAAGATTCCGGTGAGTCTTCGAGTGGTTGAACAGTCTCTCGCTGTATCATGACGGTCAGTTTTCGGCTTTCTCTACTGAGGCGCTCATCCGGAATAACCAGGGCACAATCGCAATAGTTCTCCTTTGGCCTGCCTTAGCCGATAATAACGGAATGTAAGGCGGCAAACCCAGGAGCCGGGCAAACCAAACATTTGACCAAAGATATGATTCGGAGCTGATGCATATAAGGCCAAACTCGTGACGCCGAACACTCCCGAAGGTGTTTGGACTTTATAACAGAAGATGGGATCAAGAATGCCCATTCAATATGAACCCTGTGTTTCCAAGTACGTGCGGTAATCTGTCGTGGCGAAATGCCAATAACGACAGTATCCTCTGTGGGTATGGAACCCATGGGATGGTTTAAACAACAAGATGCAATAGAAAAGGTTTACACATGGGCTTAATCTAAAAAGAAACCTGTTGAACGGGGCCCTGCTGCACGTCTGCGCCTTTGTCTCCGTTGTGCCGTATCCTGGAAGGGTATCGCGCGAACATTGTCTGTGGAAAAAAAGGAAAACTCATAGGAGAGTACAAAGTAAGTATGCGATGGATAGTAAAAGTGTAAGATGATGGCCTGCCAATAAGGTTGAGCCAAGTGTGGGGCTGTATTAAGTATTTATAGCCCCTGGTTTCCGCTATGGGATTACATATACGGTGACCGGTTAAATTTTATCCAGGCTACCAGACTCGTCTAACCGTGTCTGTGGTCTTAATGACCAGTCATGTTTTATGATATTAGAGGCCGCTTATAGTCCGGCCGCCAGGGCCGTCGCATGTTCCTCTGCGCGTGAAGAGCGCTCTGTGATGTTGCTAACGGTGATGACGCCACGTGGACCGGGCATCTTGAGTGTAAGGTAGCTATAATGCGGCAATGCATTGAAGCGGGCGAAGGCCGTTCTTCCAAGCAATGCATGATAGCCGCTTTGGAAGGGGGCGATGGTGAAGAGTAGTTCTTTGCTTCTGGAGTTGCCTGGGGAGCCGAATGTTACTTCCAGCACGACAGAGCCCCTGCCGTAGGCTTCAACGCCTGGTATCACCCCTTCAAAGGTGGTGTTGCTTTGGCTAATTCTGGATGGGTTTATCCCCATTCTATGGGCAGTGTCCTCATATATTAAATTGAGACTACTGCCGCCGTCCATGAGGACACAGGTGAGACGGTATCTGTTGATTATTGGGTCAACCACCAAGGCCTGTGATCCTCCGTGCAGAATACTAGTTCGGTCGTCCATGTGATCAAAAGTGATCGGACGAGACATCCAGTAGTCAGATGTGGGTATGATGGGCTCTACATCGTGCGCGTCTTCGAGCGCGCGTTCTTGCCTTCTCGTGAATGTGTGAGTCGCGTGGATCATGTTTACTATTTTAACCTCTAGCGGGAATTTTTTCTGTCCCCCAGTGTTCGGCTGGCGAGGTTCGTCCTCGTTTTCACTTGGTGTTTCCCTCCCTTTGTTTTCGGCATTTAGTTTGCCGGCCTGCTTGAAGACCCAACACTCTCTATGGGTGTGGTTCGCAGGTTCTCTGGGGTACCATGAATTTGCAATAGTCTGTCTAGGACTCTGTTCAGACCTGACGGTCCCTCTTTACTGCCTTTAAATGGCTTCTTTTGCTGAGAGCCCATGAATCCGGCATTAACCGTTGTATTATCTGGGCTCCCTTCCTTGCTTTGGCGTTTGTGTTTATTACGCCGTGGCTTCCCATTGCCATCCCTTATTTCGGACGTGCTGGGGTCGCTGGTGCCTTTACGGGCTAGCCAGCTATCTTCACCCACGCAAAAGCGGGTCATAAGGCTTGTTAAGGCTGCCATTGTCCTTGGCTTTTCTTGGCCGAGGTGTCTGGCGAGCCATTCCTCGCGGATGCTGTGTTTGAATGCTGCTAAGGCTTCGGCGTCCGGACAATCGACAATTTGATTCTTCTTAGTGAGGAATCTGTTCCAAAGCTTGCAGGCGGACTCTCCGGGCTGTTGGATTATGTGACTTAGATCGTCTACATCCGGAGGCCGGACATAAGTCCCTTGAAAATTGGCCCTGAAAGCGTCTTCTAGTTCCTCCCAACTCCCAACTGAGTTTTCGGGGAGGCTTTTCAACCAATGCCGAGCTGGTCCCTTCAGCTTGAGGGGAAGGTATTTGATGGCGTGGAGATCATCCCCACGAGCCATGTAAATATGCAGCATAAAATCCTCGATCCAGACCCCTGGGTCTGTCGTTCCGTCATATGCCTCTATGTTCACATGTTTGAAACCTTGTGGGAATTCATGGTCCAGTACTTCTTCGGTGAAGCACAGGGGGTGAGTAGCCCCTCTGTATCTGGACGCGCCGTGGCATGTAGTCGACTGTTGTTGTATCCGGAGTTTATTCTGAACTGGTATTTGGCTTGTATTAGCGTTTGGGTGACCATAGTCCCTCGACGGGGTGTGTCCTTTAGATCCGTAGATGGACCTGGCTGCACCGGCCTTCTTATCCAGCTTCTCACGTAGATCGTGCGCGGTGTCAGTAGCCACTCTGTTGTGGTTGTGACGTGGTACGTCTGGTCTCCTGGTTGTATTATTCTTTGGTGGAACGGCCTCGTCGTCGAATTCTGGCAGTAGCTTGCGCTTTGGATAGCTTTTGGTATGGCGATCGTCACCATATCTTTCTTCAGTGTCTAGCACTTTATTCCATCTGCGACTGAGCTTTTCCTGTGCGGCCTTAAGCCGTTGTTTCTGCTTCTTTAGACTTCTTGCTGTGGCCAAAAGCTTTCGGTGGAGGTTATCTCGTTCCACTCGTTCGTCCGGGATGATGAATGCATCATCGTCCGGACTGTGTTCCTGTTCTGGGGCGGTTTCATGAGCTCGTCCCTCCGGATCATCGTGATCGGATATTTGCTCCGAACTTGGTTTGGCATGACCTGGCTCGTCCTGCTCCATCGCTGGGTCCGTGTGGTCATTACTGCCTTCTGGTATGTCAGCCCTTCTTGCACTCTTGTCGCTGTTTTTATTGTTGCTGGACTTTGAGCGGCGTCTGCGCCGCCGTTTTGGCTTTTGTTCGGGTGTTTTATCTTCTGGATTATCGCTGTCGTCCTTCTTGGGTGTATCCACCATGTATATATTGTGTGACAAGGTAGTAGTCCCGCGCCCAGAGATTCTGGAGCTTCTCCTGCATCATCGTCCATACCATCGATGTCTTTGGAGTCAAAGTCAAGAACGTTGGTTAAATCATCGATCGTGGCAATGAAGTGGGTGGTGGGTGGGCAACAAATTCCTTCGTCGCCTGCTTCCCACTCAGGCCGGACATAGTTCGGCCCAGAGCCTCCTGACAAAGAGAGAGACTTTAACGAGTTCAGCATGTCGCCAAAGGGCGAGTGCTGGAAGATGTCTGCAGTGGTAAACTCCATTACCGGAGCACAACCTGGTTTGACCGGCTCGAAGGTATGCGGACCAGAACCAACAATCGGATACGAGTCCGGGGGCCCAGGGTTACAGGCCTCCACAGAGGTGAGACATGTGTTCGGCTCCACCGCCGATGAGTATGCGGCCTGTGGGGCGGGGTCTACCCTTCCGTCCTTAGGCAACGCAACCCGCTACGGATTTAGATCCGGGGCTACTGCTGGGGTGATATCCCGAGAATTGTCCGACAGCAGGTCTAGGCCGTGCTCATCGTGACTGTCCGGCGCTCCTGCCACAGGGCCGAATCCGTCGAAGATCAAGTCTCCGCGAATATCCTCTGTGTAGTTCAAGTATCCGAACCTGATCTGGTGGCCAGGGGCGTAACTGTCGATCTTCTCCAGATGGCCAAACGAATTGGCCTGCAGTGCGAACCCGCCGGACACAAAGATCTGTCTGGGGAGAAAAGTCTCACCCTGGACCGTGTTGTTAACGATTGAAGACGCCATTAAGCCTCAAAGCGACGACACAGAGGAACTCTCAATGAAAGCACCAATGTCGGTGTCAAAACCGGTGGATCTCGGGTAGGGGGTCCCGATCTGTGCGTCTTAGGCTGATGGTAACAGGAAGCAAGGGACACAATGTTTACCCAGGTTTGGGCCCTCTCGATGGAGGTAAAACCCTACTTCCTGCTTTATTAATATTGAAGATATGAGTAGACAAGAGTAGATCTACCACGAGATCGTAGAGGCTAAACCCTAAGAGCTAGCCTATGATGGTATGATTGTAATTGTGATCGGCCTTCTAAGGACCATCCTCTCCGGTTTATATAGACACCGGAGAGGGCTAGGGTTTACATGGAGTCGGTTACAAGGAAGGGAATATAATATCCGGATCGCCAAGCTTGTCTTCCACGCAAAGGAGAGTCCCATCCGGACACGGGCCAAAGTCTTGAGTCTTGCATCTTCACACTTCAATAGTCCAGACGATGTATATAGTCCGGCTGTCCGGATACCCCCTAATCCAGGACTCCCTCAGTGCCTCCACCTATGCCCATGGTATTTTTAGTGCGTAATTATGTACGCGCGGCACGGATATCACTGCTTGACTGGGACTAGGACGGAGGCCGAATTGCTAGGCGAGCTCAGGACGTGCTGACCTATCCTGTTGCAGAGTACTCCAGACTCGTTTAGCGGTGTCCGGGGGCTTTATTGCCAAATTTGAGGTCTGCCTAAGAAGGCTGCACTGTACTTCTACTGCGAGGGCCACAGTGTGCTCCTCTGTACGGAGGGAGTGCTCTGTGTTTCCATTGACTGTTATAACCCCGCGAGGATCTGGCACCTTGAGCTTGAGGTATGCATAATGCGGTACCGCATTGAATCTGGCAAATGCGGTTCGTCCGAGCAGTGCGTGATAGCCACTGCGGAAAGGGACGATATAGAAGATTAACTCCTTGCTTCGGAAGTTGTCTGGAGATTCGAAGACTACTTCCAGTGTGATTGAGCCCGTGCAACTGGCCTCTACACCTGGTATGACACCTTTAAAGGTGGTTTTGGTGGGTTTGATACTGGAGGGATCGATGCCCATTTTGCGCACTGTATCCTGATAGAGCAGGTTCAGGCTGCTGCCACCGTCCATAAGGACTCACGTGAGGTGGAATCCGTCAATGATGGGGTCGAGGACCAACGCGGCCGAACCGCCGTGATGAATACTGGTCGGATGGTCCCTATGATCGAAGGTGATCGGGCAAGAGGACCATGGATTGAAGTTTGGGGTGACTGGCTCCATCACGTAGATGTCCTTTAGTGCAAGCTTCCGCTCCCGCTTGGGAATATGGGTGGCGTATATCATATTTACTATTTTCACTTAAGGAGGGAATTTCTTCTGTACTCCTGTGTTTGGCGGCCGAGGCTCTTCGTCGTCGTTGCTATCCAACCCCTTTTCCTTGTTCTCAGCATTCAACTTGTCGGCTTGTTTGAACACCCAACATTCTCTATTGGTGTGGTTGGCTGGTTTATCGGGTGTGTCGTGAATTTGACACGAGCGATCGAGTATGCGGTCCAAACTGGACGGCCCCGAATTGTTTCTTTGAATGCCTTTTTCCGCCGACCGGACTCAGAACCACTGAATCCAGCATTGACTGACGTGTCTTCGGTGCTATCGCCATTATTGCGACGCTTGTGTCTGTTGCGTTGGGGCTTGCCATTGTTATCTCTGGCGTCTGAAGTGTCAGGGTTTCTTGATGTGCTGTTGCTACGAGCCAGCCAGCTGTCCTTGCCCGCACAAAAGCGGGTCATGAGTGTCGTGAGGGCTGCCATGGACTTCGGCTTCTCTTGGCCGAGGTGTCGGGCAAGCCACTCATCCCGGATGTTATGCTTAAAGGCCGCTAGGGCTTCAACATCAGGACAATCGATAATTTGGTTCTTTTTAGTTAGGAACCGGGTCAAGAATTTCCTGGCTGACTCTCCGGGCTGTTGGGTAATGTGACTTAAATCATCAGCATCCGGTGGACGAACATAAGTGCCCTGGATATTATCCAGGAATGCATCTTCCAGGTTCTCCTAGCTTCCAATGGAGTTTGCCGGCAAACTATTCAGCCAATGCCGAGTAGTTCCCTTGAGTTTTAGTGGGAGGTACTTGATGGCATGGAGATCATCGCTGTGGGCCATGTGAATATGGATGAGGAAATCTTCAATCCATACCGCAGGTGAGGGAGTCCGGGGTTAAGGGGTCCTCGGACAGTCGGACTATATACTTTGGCAGGACTATTTTTGGACTATGAAGATACAAGATTGAAGACTTTGTCCCGTGTCTGGATAGGACTCTCCTTGGCGTGGAAGGCAAGCTTGGCAATTCGGATACGTAGATTCCCTTCTCTATACCCGACTCTGTGTAACCCTAGCCCCCTCCGGTGTCTATATAAACCAGAGGGTTTAGTCCGTAGGACAACAACAATCATAATCACAAGCTAGCTTCTAGGGTTTAGCCTCTACGATCTCGTGGTAGATCAACTCTTGTAATACTCATATCATCAAGATCAATCAAGCAGGAAGTAGGGTATTACCTCCATTGAGAGGGCCCGAACCTGGGTAAATATCGTGTCCCCCGCCTCCTGTTATCATTAGCCTTAGACGCACAATTCGGGACCCCCTACCTGAGATCCGCCGGTTTTGACACCAACATTGGTGCTTTCATTGAGAGTTCCACTATGCCGTCATGATAAGGGTTGATGGCTCCTTCAATCATATTCAATGATGTAGTCCAGGGGGAGGTTTTCCTTCCCGGACAGATCTTCATAGTCGGCAGCTTCGTACTGCTGTCCAACTCGCTTGGCCATCTGGAGCAGATCGATAGTTACGCCCCTGGCCATCAGGTCTGGTTTGGAAGCTTGAACTATACTGCCGACATCTGCGGAGACTTGATCTTCGACGGATTCGAGCCTGTGTCAGGTGCGCCGAACAGTCACGGTGAGCATGACTTAGATCTGCCATCAGACAGTGTTCGGGGGCTCGCACCTGCGGCGGCCCCGGGAACCAATCCGGAGTAGATTGTGCCATCCGAAGACGGGTGGATGGACCCTGCCACGGAGGTCACACACTCAGCGGCATTGGAGCCGAACACTGACCCCGTCTCCTATGAGACCAGTGTCATCGGACCCTCAGACTCATCTCCGGCAACAGGCTCCGAACCGTGTACATCTGTGCCTATCAAATCTGATTGGGCACCGAACATGGAGTTCACCTCCGCGGATATTTTTCAACACTCGCCCCTGGGTGACGTGCTAAATTCATTAAGGTCTCTTTCCTTGTCAGGAGACTCTTGGCCGAACTATGTCCGGCTCGAGTGGGAAGCGGACGACGAAGAAATTCGTTCCCCACCCACCACCCACTTAATAGCCACTGTCGATGACATAACCGACATGCTTGACTTCAACTCCGAAGACATCTATGGTATGGACGATGATGAAGGAGAAGAACAGGAACCACCGCCTATAGGGCGTTGGATAGCCACCTCATCATATGATATATATATGGTGGACACCCCCAAATAAAGCAATGGCGATGAGGCAACGGAAGATAATCCCTTGGAGAAGCAATCTAGGCACCATCGTCATAGGCGCCGCTCCAAGCCCCGCCATAGCAAAAATAGTGATACCGGCACAAGAGATGATAACAATCCGGATGGTGCTGAAGACGAAAACAATCCTGCCCAGCCAGGCTTCGAGCAGGCCGAGCAAGAAGATGGGCAAGCTAGCCCTAGGAACAGGCAACATATGGAGAATTAGAGGAGGATCATTACATGCCTCTCTCCGAAGATGAATTGAGCCTTGACGATGAAGAATTTGCCGTGCCTGAGGATGCCGTCGAGCAGGAGCGCTTCAAGCGCCAGCTTATAGCCACTGCAAAAAGCTTGAAGAAAAAGCAGCAACAACTTCAAGCTGATCAAGATCTGCTAACTGATAGATGGACCGAGGTCCTGGCTGCCGAGGAATACGGACTCGAGCGCCCTACCAAACATTACCCAAAGTGCAGGTTGCTACCTCAACTCGATGAGGAGGCGTTAAAGCCCACACTACCAGCACGAAGTCCAGACCACACCCCGTCGCCAATCAAATAATAATATTAAGGACCGAGGCTACATGAAGGACCTGTGAGGCATATTGGAAAACAAAGCAGGACAGTTAAGATCGATCTACGGATCACGGGGGCGTGCCACAATGCGTGACGATGACCGTCACGCCGGATACACTAAACAAAAGTCCGACCGGGTCGAATACAACATACCAGATTCATTTGAACTAAATTGGGATGTAGCCCGACATAGAGGCGTCGCACACCCCCTATGCTTCACCGATGAAGTAATGGATCATGAATTTCCATAAGGGTTTAAACCCGTGAACATTGAATCATATGATGGCACAACAGACCCCACGGTATGGATTGAAGATTTTCTCCTGCACATTCACATGGCCCGCGGTGATGACTTACATGCCATCAAGTACCTACCACTTAAGCTCAAAGGACTAGCTCGGCATTGGCTGAATAGCCTGCCAGCAAGCTCCATTGGCAGTTGGGAGGACCTGGAAGACGCATTCCTTGACAACTTCCAGGGCACTTAATTGTGACCACCGGATGCTGATGACTTAAGTCACATAACCCAACAGCCCGGAGAGTCAGCCAGGAAATTCTGGCCTCGGTTCCTTACTAAAAGGAACCAAATTGTCGACTGTCCGGATGCCGAAGCCTTAGCAGCCTTCAAGCATAACATCCGTGACGAATGGCTCGCCCGACACCTCGGCCAAGAGAAGCCAAAGTCCATGGCATCCCTCACGACACTCATGACTCGCTTTTGTGTGGGCGAGGACAGCTGGCTGGCTCGTAGCAACATCACATCAAAAAACTCCGGTGATTCAGACGCCCGAGACAGCAATGGCAAGCCACGAAGCAATAGACACAAGCGTCGGAACATTGGCGACAACACCGAAGACACGGCAGTCAACGCCGGATTCAGAGGCTCTAAATCCGGACAGCAGAAAAAACCATTCAAAAGAAACAATCCGGGCTCATCCAGTCGGGACCGCATACTCGACCGCTCATGTCAAATTCACGGCACCCCCGATAAACCAGCCAACCACACCAACAGAGAATGCTGGGTGTTTAAATAGGCCGGCAAGTTGAATGCCGAAAACAAGGAAAAGGGGCTGCATAGCGATGACGACGAGGAGCCTCGGCCTCTGAAAACAGGAGGACAAAAGAAATTCCCTCCCCAGGTGAAAACGGTGAACATGATATACGCAACCCATATTCCCAAGCGGGAATGGAAGCGCGCACTACGGGACGTTTATGTGATGGAGTCAGTCGCCCCAAAGTTCAACCCATGGTCTTCTTGTCCGATCACTTTCGATCGCAGGGACCATCCTACCAGTATCCGTCATGGCGGTTCTGTCGCATTGGTCCTTGACCCAATCATTGACGGATTCCACCTCACACGAGTCCTTATGGATGATGGCAGTAGCCTGAACCTGCTTTATCAGGATATAGTGCACAAAATGGGCATCGATCCCTCAAGGATCAAACCCACCAAAACCACCTTTAAAGGTGTAATACCAGGTCTAGAGGCCTATTGTACGGGCTCAATCACACTGGAAGTAGTCTTCGGATCTCCAGACAACTTCCGAAGCGAGGAGTTAATCTTCGATATCATCCCCTTCCGTAGTGGTTATCATGGCCTACTAGGACGAACCGCATTTGCTCGATTCAATGCGGTACCGCACTACGCATACCTCAAGCTCAAGATGCCAGGACCTCGCGGGGTTATAACAGTCAATGGAAACACAGAGCGCTCTCTCCGTACGGAGGAGCACACTGCGGCCCTCACAACAGAAGTACAAAGCAGCCTTCTTAGGCAGACTGCTAATTCGGCGATAAAGCCCCCGTACACCGTCAAGCGAGTCCGGAGTACCCTGCAACAGGATCGTCTGGCACGTCCAGAGCTCGACTAGCAATTCGGCCTCCGTCCTAGTCCCAGTCAAACGGCGAAATTTGTGCCGCGCGTACATAATTACGCACTAAAAATACCATGGGCATAGGCGGAGGCATGGCTACGACGCAGTCCACAATGCGGCTTGACCGCCCCAGGACCCGTATTCCTTCATCATTCTCTTCCTTTCAGGACCCAACTTTCTAGAAGCCCTTTCAGATAGCCGGATTATCGGACTCATCACGGGAGGGAAAAACCAAGGAGGTAAGAAGCTTTGACGTATAAGGGAATACCCAGGTGGTCTCTGATAGCGATCGTTATACCTGTTTTATATACCCACACGCAGCTTACCCTTGGCTAGGACATGTTAAATAGTCCTATTTTTCTCATCGCACTACTTGACATACGCTTTGACGTATTATTTAAATAATAATGGAAAAAATATACAGCGTCATCTTAATTACATTTTCTTCATCATTTTCCTTGACTGCTTATTTACTACAAATTGCACCTGTACACTTTGGTATGTTTAGTTTGCCAGGGGCTTTAGTGTACCCCATAACACGGCAAGAAAAGTCCGAACACTTTCGACAGTGCGGCACCCCGAACTTATAGCATTATATGCATCAGCTCCGAATCATGTCTTGGGTCAATAGTTGGGTTTGCCCGGCTCCTATGTTTTGGTACCTTACATTCCGCTATATCGGCTAAGGTAGCATAGGGAGAACTACTGCGATTGTGTCCCGGTTCTTCCGGATGAGCACCTTAGTAGAGAAAGCCGAAAACTGACTGTCATGATGCGGCGAGAGCTGGTCGCTGTTCGAGAGGTCTCAAATCCTTAAAGATGTTTTCCGCTTCAGGACAGGAATCAACCTTGTCCGATTTAGGCATGCATAGCGCCCCAAGTTCGGCCTTCCGAATACTAGGGGCTTTGCCAAAATTTAAAATTGTAGACTTCTATGGCTAAGTGAGAGTGATAAAGCTGTATAGTCCAATTGCCTTGTTCGCTGCGCTAAACACCTCCTTAAAGGACCAAAAATTTGGATAAAGAGTGTTTAGATTTATCCCGAACACCCCGGTACTAGCTACATGGGGGCAGAAGCCGACGACTAGCCAACTCTCACATTTTATAAACAACCACACAGAAGGTAATATTTTAAATCAACAAGCGTTATATAGCGCACATGAACTCTTTTTCATATTACAGGATGACATGAGTACATTCATTCAAATATTACATCCTTAGCACATTCATCCGCCACAAGGCGGGCACCCTTCAGGACACCCTCATAATACTTCTCGGGGTGATGGTGCTCCTTGCCCTTCGGCGGCCCCTCCATCACCAGCTTCTCGACGTCCATCTTCGCCCAGTGCACTTTCGCACAGGCGAAGGCCCTGCGTGCACCATCAATGCAGACAGACCACTTAATGACTTCAAGCCATGGACAGGCATTTACCATCCGCTTTACAAGGCCAAAGTAGCTACCGGGCAGGGGCTCGCCAGGCCATAATCGGACTATAAGGTCCTTCATGGCCAGTTCGGCCGCCTTGTGCAGTTCGACTAGTTGCTTCAGCTGGTCGCTCAAGGACATCAAATGTTCGACCCCAATATACTGGGACCAGAACAACTTCTCCGTCGAGCGCCCTTCCTCAGCACGGTAGAAATCCGCGACATCTGATATGCTGCATGGCAGATCTGCGAACGCTCCTGGAGAGCTCCGAATTCGGGTAAGTAAAAGGAAAGTCTCCTTCACATGCTTGCTTTGCGTAATGAATGCCTTACCTGCCGCTATCTTCTTGGCCGCCTGGATCTCTTGGAGGGCCTTTTGGGCTTCGGCCTTGGCGTCTTGCGTGCTTTGGAGGGCCTTCGCAAGCTCAGACTCTTGCGTCTTGGAGTCACGCTCCAAGGACTCGAATTTTTTGACGAAGTCCTGGAGCTCTTGCTAGACCTCATTTACCCGAGCCTCTTGCTTCTCGCGCTCGGTGTGCTCCTTGGCCGCCTTGTCTTCGGCCTCGGACAACGCTTTCTTAAGGGCCGCCACTTCGGTCGTGGCCCCTATTAAAATTCATGATGCTTCTATTAGCATCATCGATTTTCCTTTATATAACACACGAACGGGTATCACTTACCTTTGTTCTCCTCGAGATGCCTCTTCACGAGGCCGAGCTCTTCCTCGGCCCGCCTCAAGTCCCGCTTCAGTCTGGAGACCTCCGTAGTGTGGGCGGCAGCGGCCAGCAGCGACGCCTGCTTATTCACATACACATAATATGATTAGACTCCTGTGGATGTTATTTGATCCTCTGTTCGGCCTTTCTTTATGAACACCAAACAGAGCATCAGGGGCCACTATCTATGCTATGATATTTCCTCGTAATGTGATTAGGTACCTCAAAACCTGTTAGGAGGCTGGCGCAGGCTTCGGTCAATCCGCTTTTGGCGGACCGAACCTTCTCAATCACCGTACTCATAAGAGTGTGGTGCTCTTCGTCAATGGAAGTGCCGCGAAGCGCTTCTAGCAAATTGTACGATGCCTCAGGTTGGACAGAGGTCATCATAATAGACGGCTCACCCTCCTTAGCGAGGGGCTGCCTACCTGAATCCGGAACCATTGGAGGTTCTGGCGCAGTATCCGGCCGGGGGCCAGACTTGCTGCGGCCCCCGTCATCAAGATCCATGGGGTCTTTCCCCCCATGTGCCCGGCGTCTGGGATTTTGCCTTGGGCGTCTCCAGAACCATCTCCCCCTACTCCGGTATCCTCTGGGACAACACCTCGGTGTTGTTCGCGGGCCGGGGGGAGGTGGCCGTCGGGAGCGAATAGCTATTCATCTCTGACCGACTCAAAGACCCATCCGAGGAGGATACGTTGATGTGGGGTTTGGACGGGCTGCACAATCACACTTGACATGATAAGAAGCAATAAAGCAAAACATACCGGAAGCATTATAGTGTCCGGATACTTACGACTTCGCTCGGGGCTTGTCCCTGGGCAACCACTCCTCATCGCTGTAGGCGGCTGTTGTGGATTGGTCCGGAGGAAGGGTCTTTCCATTCTTGGACCCTTCGGCCTCCCCAGATGGGGCGGCCTTCCTTTTCTTCTCCCCCTGGTTGGGGGAGGGATTTCCTCTTCCTCCTCCTCGTCTTCATTGGAGGAGTGCGCCCCAGCGTCTTCGGACGATGAGTCCGACACAACCTTGCGCCGAAGACCCTTACTGGTCCCCGTGGCCTTCTTCTTGGCCTTCTTCTCTGGCACCTCATAGGGCACCGGGAACATCATCTCAGTTAAGAGAGGCGATGCTTGATCTTCGGGTAGCGGAGCCGGACAGTCAATCCGCTCCGCTATCGCTACCCAGTCCTATTAAATTGGCATGGAGGCTTAGATTCCTCCCATGGATATACTGGGGAAAAGCGCATCTTGCAAAATGTAAAAACTTACCAGATTGGCGGGGAGCTTTGCGCTGAGTCCACGATCTTCGACTATGGGTGGTGGTACCTCGGTGGCCTTGAACAGCACCTTCCAGATGTCTTCGTGCGTCATGTTGAAGAGCTCTCGCAGCATCTGGTGTTCGGCCGGGTCGAACTCCTACATATTAAAAGCCTGTCTTTGACACGGGAGGATTCGGCGGAAGAGCATGACCTAGACCATGTTGACAAGCTTGATTTTCTTGCTTATCATATTTTTGACACAGGTATGGAGTCCGGTCAGCTCCACCGACGAGCCCCAGGCTAGGACCTTCTTTTTCCATGAGGTGAGCGGCATGGGGATCCCAGATCGAAATTCGGGGGCCGCCGCCCAGTTGGTGTCACGTGGTTCGGTGATATAGGACCACCCCGATTGACACCCCTTCACAGTCTCGACATAGGAGCCTTCGGGCCAGATGACATTGGGCATCTTGCCCACCATGGCGCCTCCGCAATCCGCTTGCTGGCCGACCACCACCTTCGGCTTCATGTTGAAGGTCTTCAGCCATAGGCCGAAATGGGGCATAATGTGGAGGAAGGCCTCACACACGACGATAAACACCGAGATGTTGAGGATGAAATTGGGGGCCAGATCATGGAAGTCCAGCCCGTAGTAAAACATAATCCCGTGGACAAATGGGTGGAGGGGGAATCCCAGTCCGCGGATGAAGTGAGCAAGGAATACCACCCTCTCGTGGGGTTCCGGAGTAGGGACGATCTGCCCTGCGTCCCGAAGCCGGTGTGCGATGTCCGCGGCGAGGTATCCGGCTTCCTGGAGCTTCATAATGTCCTCCTCCATAATGGAGGAGGCCATCCACTTGCCTCCCGCTCCGGACATGTCTGGAATGGCTTTACATAGAAGGTGAGAACTTGGGCGCTGGAGCTTGA
Organism: Triticum aestivum; assembly: GCF_018294505.1. Lineage (NCBI taxonomy): Eukaryota > Viridiplantae > Streptophyta > Magnoliopsida > Poales > Poaceae > Triticum > Triticum aestivum. The sequence goes on from NC_057795.1 coordinate 566,786,448, forward strand.
GAGTGCGAGAATGGATGAGCAAAGGGGGAAGAAGGCGTGGGTGAAAAAGGGGAATCCCTATCTCTTTATAAAGGCGGTAGAAATTGTGCACCTCCTCACTTGCCCGTTAAAATCGCTTATTCCCCAAGAGCCACGATTGATGGCGCGGTTGGGTTACCCACGCCCGTATTGATGAGAATCCCGCAATAAGGGGACACGATCTCTGCTTCGACAAGACGTGCCAAGGAAACCGCCTCGCAATATGTGAAGTAGCTGGTTGTGAAAAAACGGTTCGAATAATGACCGGGCCATGGCGTGATGTCGCGCTACGATAAGTTGTCAGAAGATTAGATTTGTGGAATATTGTTCTCTGTCAGGACCCCGACTCAATGCCACATCGATCTAGCATGTAACACCTCATATCACTTTGCGGCCTCACGCACGGTATTCCCATGGGTGTCGCCTTACCATTGCCCGAGACCGTTTGCGCCTTTTCGCACACGTATATGATAGTGTCGCTAGCATCCATATGATAAGGAGCCCGGGCTGACATGGCTAGTCGTAAACCCAAAGTGGCACAAACTTACAGGGACAGGCATCCATGACCCAACATCGAACGTGTCGGTCATCAGCGAGTGAATCCAGGCTGTAGCACTAGGCTAGCAGGACTCCGGTGAACCGGGCTGTAGCGGGCTAACATGACTCCGGTATTCATCGCGTGACATTTCCCCGAAGGGACAGACACAGGAACGAAGAAGGACACATGCCGGCCAGCCTAAGTGTTCCGGAGCAGTAGCAAGCTACCATGGCTCGGTGGAAACACTAGGAGACATTTCCCGGTAAGAGAGGCTACTAAAGATAAACAACTAGATAGTCAGATTCCACACATACCAAGCATTTCAATAACATACACACAATATGCTCGATACGTGCAAACACAACATGGCATCACAACATGACTCTACGACTCAAGTATTTATTCAAAGGCTCCGAGGAGCGAGATATTACAAACATGAGTCTCATGACCCAACATTCAGAGCATACAAATCAAAGCACAAGCGGAAGCTCAACATGTCTGAGTACAGACATCTACAAATGAAAAAGGCTGAGAAGCCTGACTATCTACCAGATCCTGCCGAGGGCACAAGATCGTAGCTGAGGTAACAAGCTAAACGTCGAAGTCCACGTGGAACTATTAGTGAGACTGAAGTCTCTCTGCAAAAACATAAATTAAGCAACGTGAGTACAAATGTACCCAGCAAGACTTACATCAGAACTAACTACATATGCATCATTATCAACAAAGGGGATGGTGGGGTTTAACTGCAGCAAGCCAGCTTTGACTCGGTGGCTATCCTGAACTACGACTGCAAGTAACTCTTTTGAGGTGGCGCACACGAGTCCACATATTCACCATATCAATACACCACTATGGATCCGCTCCCGTCTCCCTACGAGAACGCCATCCATAGCACTCACGCTTATCTTGCGCATTTTAAAGTATCCACTTTCACTTGTCTATGAATTGTATAGGCAACCCAGAAGTCCTTTTCCGCGGACACGGCTATTCGAATAGATGATGTTAAGCCTGCAGGGGTGTACTTCTTCACACACGCTCTCACCACTTACCGCCGTTTACACGACATGTACTCGGCAACCTTCAAGCGGAAGCCCAACGTGGGTGTCGGCCACGGCCTACCTAAACACTCAAGTCTCTAGTCCAGATTTATCGCCTATTCGGGCTCCATCCATGAGGAGATCCGGCTGGAGTTTCGCTCACAGCCCCAAACGATGTGAACAGGGTTCCCGAGACACCAAACGGGCGCCCGGTACACCGTGCCACGTGCCTACCGCATCACAGCCCACCCCTCCGGTCGGCGCTGCCCACGGCCTCCAGCATACTACAAACACCAGAAACTACTTGCAACTCTTGGACAGAGGACAAGGGTGATTAAGAAGCCGAGAGGGTCCATTGGTTTCGGGCCCAATGCGTGGTAGTAGCTGAATCATGGATCACAAACACAGAACTCAGTTCCTGAGGACGGCTGCAATGAGACAACCCACCATGTACTCCTACATGGCCTCTCACCGCTACCTTTACCAAATCGTGTTCACACACTTAGCTCACACACAGTAGGACATGTTCACACACCTCTGATTCATTCCTGATGAATCAGACCTGACACAACTCTAAGCAGTAGCAGGCATGACAAACAAGCAAGAATGAGTAGGCACAACAGGGCTCAAACAACTCCTACTCATGCTAGTGGGTTTCATCTATTTACTGTGGAATGACAGGTCATGCAGAGGATAAAGGGGTTCAGCTACCGCAGCAAGTAACAGATGAATCATTGTTGTCCTAATGCAGTAAAAGAGAGCAGGAGCGAGAGAGTGGGATTATATCGGAATAAACAAGGGTGTTTTGCTTGCCTGGCACTTCTGAAGATAATATAGCTCTTCATCGGTGTCATCGATCACATCGCCGGTACAACGTCTATCGAGGGGGAACAACACCGGCAAACACAGAAGAAACACGATCAATGCAATGCACAATATGATGCATGCTATGACATGGCAATACGAATGTGTTTTGGGCTAATGCACCTAGCTATGATTTAAATGAAGTTGGTTTGAATACATGATTCAAACTCCAACTCCATATATGATTATTTAAATGCCCTTTATTTGTTTTGTCCAAAACAGAGGACAAACATTGTTCAAACATGCATGAAAATGGTACAGATGGATTCCTTGAATTTTTTTTGATAATTTTTCATATATAAATTATTTCATTTGGAGTTACGGTTGCTTTTCTATGAATTTTAGAAGTTTATACAATTTTCTGGAATTTCCTGAATTAAAATAAATCCAGAAAATGATTTATTGCGTCAGCACTAGGTCATGCTGATGTTAGCAGGTCAACTAGGCGGGTCCAGGTCAAACCTGACTAGTCGGGTCCACTGGTCAGTGACTGGGGCTGGTTAGTGCCAATGACAGGTGGGGCCGGGTCAACAGACACGTCAGCAAGTCAATACTGACGTGTGGGGTCGGTCAACATGTGACGTGGCCAGGTCAAACTGACCTGTGGGCCCGTGGGGGTTAGTTTAATCTAAACACAGATAAAACCTGGGTTAGTTAGGGCGTGGGGCCCAGGTGTCAGTGAGCTAGGAGGTTGGTTAGTGGGGCTGTTAGCTGCTAATGACGGGCCACGGCATCTCGCCGGAGTCTCGCCGGCGGTGACCTCGAACCGTGGCGGAGTTCACTCGGAACTCGCCAGAGTCGACGGATCGACGCGCCAGGGGCACCGGAGGATAGCCCGTGCCCGTGCGCATCTAGGGGGACCAACGGGAGGTGCGGGGGTGGCTGGAGTTCGCCGGAGTGGAGCCCGAGGCGGCGGCCGGAGCTCGGGGTTGGGGAGAGTTAGTGCTACGGTGTGCAAACGAGCGAGGTGAGAGGCTAGCGGAGCGCTACGCGATGCGGGGAGCGAGTTAGGCACGCCAGGGTGACCAAATGGTCACCGGAGCTACGCCGACGTTGAGCTCAGGCGGCGGCGCGTTTCGGCCATAAAGGGGGCGATGGCTACGGTGATCAAATGAAGCGGGGAAGAGGGGGAAACTGTGGAGGAGCTCACAGCGATCACGAAGAGGGGCTCGGCTTTCTCGGGAACGGCCGGAGTTCAACGAATCGGGCGACGGCGACCGGCGGGTCCGAGGTAGGAGACCAGCCCGGAGAGGACGTTCGGGGGCTTCTGGAGGGGCGTGGCTCGGTGAGGAGGAGGAGGGGGTCGAGGCGGAGCCTTTGAGCGCATCGGCGAGGCTAGGGGTGGCCGGTGGCCACGGGTACGGCGACGATGACGGCGAGCTCCGCTCGGTGGTGCGCGCGAGAGGGGAGCAGAGGAGGGGATGGGGTCCAGGGGGAGGGAGGAGAGGTGCAGGGGGCGAGGGGGAGTGCGTGGCACTCGCAGGCGCGTCGGGGCAGTGGTGGGAAGCAGGAGGTGGCACGCGCGTGCCCACGCGCGGCGGCCACACGCCCTCCTGCCTACTGGCAGGAGGTTGAAGACGGTGGGGGCGACTGCTGGGCTGGGCCAACAGTGCTGGGCCGCAGCTGGGCCGCCAGGTAGGTTAGGTAGGTGGCCTGGTGGCCTTCTCTCCCTCACTTTATTATTTGTTTTAGTTTTCTAATTTTCTGTAAACTGTTGGGCTTTATTAAAAATACCTATGCACTTTCAAAAATCATGAGACTGCTTGTGGCCATTATTTGGATTATTTCCAATAACCAGAATTTCAGTTCATGAATATTTGGACATTTAATATAATATATAAAATTTAAATGCCCAAATGCAAATAAGGTATGATTTAAATCCAGAGCCCAATATATCATGAAAATGTGCAGCACCTCTGGTTATGGTTTATAGCATTTCCCCAGAAATGATGAACATTTTCTAAAGCCAATTGGATTCACTGAAAAATATTTTTAGTTGAACCTATTTGAATTCCTTTAATGCTAGGGTTTAGGCAATCCCCATTTCAAGTTTCATAAAATTTAAACATGATGCATGGATGCTAAAGCAAAAACAAACAAGGGCTGATCTGGGGCTGTGACATTCTCTCTACAGTGGTATGTGGAATTTGTTTTGCAGAGCCGGACACGACTCTCGTGTTCAAAATCTTCTATGGAGTATTCGGAGAAGGAACCCGCCTTGCAATGCCGAAGACAATTTGCACGCCGGACTCATCATCATTGAAGCCTGGTTCAGGGGCTACTGAGGGAGTCCGAGATTAAGGGGTCCTCGGACAGCCAGACTATATAATTTGGCCGGACTGTTGGACTATGAAGATACAAGATTGAAGACTTCGTCCCATGTCCGGATGGGACTCTCCTTGGCGTGGAAGGCAAGATTGGCAATTCAGATATGTAGATTCCCTTCTCTGTAACCGACTCTGTGTAACCGTAGCCCCCTCTGGTGTCTATATAAACCAGAGGGTTTAGTCCGTAGGACAACAACAATCATAATCATAGGCTAGCTTCTAGGGTTTAGCCTCTACGATCTCGTGGTAGATCAACTCTTGTAATACTCATATCATCAAGATCAATCAAGCAGGAAGTAGGGTATTACCTCCATCGAGAGGGCCCAAACCTGGGTAAACATCGTGTTTCTCGCCTCCTGTTACCATTAGCCTTAGACGCACAGTTCGGGACCCCCTACCCGAGATCCGCCGGTTTTGACACCGACAACGGGGTCTGTTGTCCCATCATATGATTCAATGTTCACGGGCTTAAACCCTTCTGGGAGTTCATGCTCCATTATTTCATCAGTGAAGCATAGGGGGTGCACGGCGCCTCTGTACTGGGCTATATCCCAGCGCAACTCAAATGAGTCTGGTCTGTTGCATTCGGCCCAGCCGAGTTTGTATTTAGTGTATCCGGTGCGGCGGTCGTCGTCACGAGCTGGGGCACGCCCCCTTGATTTGTAGATCGATCTTGACTGTCCTTCTTTGTTTTCTATTTTGTCTCGCAGGTCCCGCCTGTAGCCCTCAGCCTTCGTGTTTTTATTTGCTTGGCGACGGGGTGCGGGCTTGTGTTCGGGCTGATGCCGCTTTATCTCGGCCATGAGGCGGCCGGTCGGCCGCATCCTGCGCTGGTAGTGTAGGCTCTAATGCCTCCTCTTCGAATTGAGGTAACAACCTGTGCTTTGGGTAGCTTTTGGTTGGGCGCTCGAGTCCGTATTTCTCGGCTGCCAGGACCTCGGCCCATCTATCAGTTAGCAAATCTTGGTCAGCTTGAAGCTGCTGCTGCTTTTTCTTCAGGCTTTTTGCAGTGGCTATAAGCCGGCGCTTGAAGCGCTCCTGCTCGACGGGATCCTCAGGCATGATAAATTCGTCGTCGACGAGGCTCACCTCGTCTTTGGAGAGGGGCATGTAATTATCATCCTCCAAGTCTCCATCCATTGCCTGTTCATCAAGGCTAACTTGTCCCTCCTCCCGTTCGGCTTACTCAAAGTCTGGTTGGGCGGGATTGTTTTCGTCTTCGGCATCATCCGGAGTACTATTGTCTCTTGTGCTGATATTGCTATTTTTGCGATGGTGGGGCTTAGAGTGGCGCCGCTGATAACGGCGCTTAGGTTGCTTCTCCAGGGGGTTGTCCTTCATTGTGTCGTTGTCGTTGCTTTCTTTGGGTGTGTCCACCATATATATATCATATGATGATGTGGTTGTCCAGCGCCCTGTGGGCGGTGGTTCTTGTTCTTCTTCGGCATCGTCGTCCATACCGTCGATGTCTTCGGAGTCGTAATCAAGCACGTTGGTTAAGTCATCGACAGTGGCTATCAAGTGGGTGGTGGGTGGGTAACGAATCTCTTCATCGTCTACTTCCCACTCAAGCCAGACATAGTTCGGCCAAGAATCTCCTGACAGTGAGAGGGATTTCAACGAATTTAGCGCGTCTCCCAAGGGCGAGTGCTGGAAGATATCCGCGGAGGTGAACTCCATGATTGGTGCCCAATCAGTTTCGATAGGCACGGATGCACGCGGTTCGGAGCCTAATGCCGGAGACGAGTCTGAGGGTCCGATGACGCGGGCCTCCTTGGAGGCGAAGTCTGTGTTCGGCTCTACCGCTGATGAGTTTGCAGCCTCCGTGGTAGGGTCTATCCACCCGTCCTCGGATGGCACGATCTGCTCCGGGTCTAAGGCCAGGGCAGCCGCAGGTGCGTTCTCCTGAACATCATCTAATGGCAGATCTAAGTCATGCTCCTCGTGACTGTACGGTGCACCTGACATGGGCTCGAATCCGTCGAAGATCAAGTCTCCGCGGATGTCGGCAGTATAGTTCGGGCTTCCAAACGTGACCTGATGGCTAGGGGCGTAGCTATCGATCTACTCCAGATGGCCAAGCGAGTTGGCCCGCAGTGCGAAGCCGCCGAATACGAAGATCTGTCCGGGAAGGAAGATCTCACCCTGGCCATCAAGCATTATTGTGACGACATAGTGGAACTCTCAATGAAAGCACCAATGTCGGTGTCAAAACCGGCGGATCTCGGGTAGGGGGTCCCGAACTGTGCGTCTAAGGCTAATGGTAACAGGAGGCGGGGAACACGATGTTTACCCAGGTTTGGGCCCTCTCGATGGAGGTAATACCCTACTTCCTGCTTGATTGATCTTGATGATATGAGTATTACAAGAGTTGATCTACCACGAGATCGTAGAGGCTAAACCCTAGAAGCTAGCCTATGAATATGATTGTTCTTGTCCTACGGACTAAAACCTCCAGTTTATATAGACACCGGAGGGGGCTAGGGTTACATAGAGTCGGTTACAGGGAAGGAAATCTACATATCCTAATTACCAAGCTTGCCTTCCATGCAAAGGAGAGTCCCACCCGGACACGTGACGAAGTCTTCAATCTTGTATCTTCATAGTCCAACAGTCCAGCATAAGCATATAGTTCGGTTGTCCGAGGACCCCCTAATCCAGGACTCCCTCAGTAGCCCCTGAACCAGGCTTCAATGAGGATGAGTCCGGTGCGCAGATTTTCTTCGGCATTGCAAGGCGGGTTCCTTCTCCGAATACTCCAAAGTAGATTTTGAACACAAGAATCGTGTCCGGCTCTGCAAAACAAATTCCGCATACCACCGTAGAGTGTATAATATTCCATGAGTCTAATCTGCTGACAACTTTTCATAGCGTGACACCACGCCGTGGCCCGATCATTTATTCAAACCATTTTTCCAACTTGCCACTACATGTCCTGCGAGGCGGTTTTATTGGCACGTCTTGTCAAAGCAGAGATCGTGTCCCCTTATCACGAGATTCTCATTAATACGGGCATGGGTAACCCAACCGTTCCATTAGTATGACTCCTTGAATTAGGCAAGTTCCAAACGGCCACGCGGAGGATGCTTGATATTCATCCCCTTTATAAAGAGGCCAAGATCTGTCTCTTTCTTTCCACCATTGATCCTTCCCTTCCCCTACCTTGAATTCCAACACCCAAGGCTTAGCCCAAGCGCTTCGGACCTCCAACCATGTCCGGATCCATCCTTCAAGGCCGTTGGATGGCCTCCTCTATCACAGAGGAGGACATCATAAAGCTTAGGGGGGCTAGGTACTTGACTGACGAGATCTTTCACAGGCTCCCTGCTCAAGGGCAGGTTATCCCTTCTTCCAAACCCAATGAGAGCGTCGTATTCATCTCCCACTTCCTCCGAGGGCTAGGCTTCGGTCTTAATCCCTTTGTTAGAGGGTTTATGTTCTATTATGGGCTAGATTTTCATGACCTAGCTCCAGATTCTTTCCTTCACATCTCAATGTTCATCATTGTGTGTGAGGCCTTCCTCCGCATTCCCCCACACTTCAGCTTATGGCTCAAGACCTTCAATGTGAAGGCAAAGACGATCGATGGGCGACACGCGGAGTGCGTAGGTGCTATAATAAGCAAAGGGGCTGATTTTTTATGGCCAAAGGGTTCCTTCTCGGAAGTTTCTGACCTACGGCAACGGGACTGGTTCTACATCACAGCACCCCGAGGTAGAAAGTGGGCGGCCGCCCCAACCTTCCGCTCTGCTCCTCCGCTGCAACTTGTGTAATGGGTCAACAAGGGGCTGGACTGGGGATCGGCTGATGACGTGCGGACATTGCAAAGCCGCATTCAGGATCTCATCAAGAAGGACATCAGTCTTGTCAAAGTAATCCAAGTAATGCTAGTTCGCCAGGTCCTGCCCTGCCAATGTCGACCTCTCCGTATGTGGGAGTTCAACCCGGAAGGACCGCGAACTGTTCAGCACTTCTTCGGCATGACGCTCGAAGGGATGTATCAATCATTCTTCGGTTCACGAATAAAGTGTCCGGACACAACGAAGGATGTAGGCCTCGATTGCAACCATCCAGATACCCAGGTAAGTAACTCCATAACCGAACATACTGTCGTTATATTTGACACAGCGTTATTCTGAAAAACCATTCTTGACCAGGGCTGGATAAGAAAGGCAGAGAGGATCAGGTGTTCGGCCGCTCTTCCTGAAGATTTGGCGGATCCTGTATTGACCAGGATGTTGGCTCTGCACCTTATCAGGTGCCATCAGGGAAGGATTAGGAGAGGAGTGGGGAAGCCAAAAGCGGACTTTCATACTGGAGATACGTTACACAATGTAACTGGGGAAATTGGCACTCCTGTGTTAGAGAGTGAACGGGGAGGAGAATCTAGTATACCCTCCCCCCCATGGGAAGAAAAGGGCCGCCCCCGAAGACTTGGAAGCAGAGGCCTCCAAACAAGGGAAGAAATCTTTATCAGGGAGCCCTGCCCCAGAGGGCAACATCACTGCACAGCATCCACAAGGGGGCCAGCCGTTAACCGAGCCATAAGTGAACAAAGGTGCTTAGTAAGAATACCCCGTTCTTTTCCTGAGAATAACAATTGAGACGTATGTTTTGCAGTTCGGCCTATAGCCTCCCTCAACAATCTTCGTCCTCGGGGGATCTTCTTCCAGAGATGATGGAGAGCGAAACGCCTCCTCCTACTTCTTTGTGTCATAAGGCGGACGACCCTAAGGTGTCACCCCGAAGGATCTCTCCCGATTCGCAAAGGGCAGAAGGTAACTCTTCGGCTGCCCGAGGTCCGGGGTGTTTGGCTCCTAGAGAGACCCACAGAAAAAGCCCCGGACTGTCCGATATGCAGTCGGACACGTTGACGGGTCTTCTGCGGCAAGCGCCCATCTCAGAGGCACATCGTACCTTAATGGGTACGGTGGTTGAGAGAATTTCGTCCGCGAGAAGCGGGTTAAATGAAGCTTTTACGAGCCTGCTAAGAGGCTTTGAGGTACGCAATATGAATTTTTTTAATTGTACCATAAACGCAAAGTGCACTGTGTATAGATAGTAGCCCCTGAGACTCTGGTTGCCATCCAAACAGGGCGATCAGAGGATCAAAAATAGAAATAACCTCAGGTAATGATTTTGCCAATTTTGTACATATGCGGCTGCAGCCCCAGCCACTGCCCGAGCTGCTGAATTTGCCGAACTGAAGCGGCAACTTGATTTGGCAGATGAAGACATCAGCATGTCAACAAGCGGCTTGACGAGGCACAAGGTATGTATATTTGGGCGGTCAACGAATATTAATAAGAGCATGATGCTGGGATTTATAATATGCCTTGACTGTAGATGGTGCTGCCCCTGTGGAGACCCTTCGGGCTGAGCTTGTCCAGGCCAAGGAGCAAGCCAGGAGAAGCAATGCGTCTGCCGAGAAGGCGGCTAGTGGATTGAAAGGCGAATAGGCTGCTCATCGCCGGAGTGAGGATAGAATGGTCAACATGGCCCTTGAGCTACAGGAGGCCGCTAGCCGATATGAGCTTCTCAAGAAAGATAATCAAGGAAAAACGGCTGACCTTGAGAAGGCCTTGGAAGCAGCAAAGGAAACTCGCTCTGAGATCATAGTGGCTCGGGAGGAGCTCCGGCAAGCCGGTGAGATCGCGACTGGGAAGCCCTTTTTACTGTGAACTAAATTCGGCAATCCGAAGTATGCCCCTCTTGATCAATTGTGGAGTTCTCCCGACGCATACTTAGATTTGTCAAAGAGTGTTGTCGACGCGACACAATATTTCCGAGATCAAGGAGATCATGAAACGGAAAGGTTGTTCTGGTCACAGTTCGGTACTCTGAGGCGTTCGCTACTGTTGAACGAGCAAATGGCCGAATGGGCCAAGCTCCATAGGTTATCCGGCCTTGCCATGAAGGTTGTTGTGGATCACCTGTGGCCGAAGGAACCAAGTCCAGATAGTTATTTTGGGTTGGTGCAACGATTTATTCATGTTGTGCCGCATATCGATGTTGTCAAGCGGTCGGCATGCATAGAGGGTGCACGGATGGCCCTTGCCCGTGTTAAGACATACTGGGCGAGGATTGAGGCCACCGACATTGCCACCAGGGGTCCACCCGGGGGCCAGGACTCGCCCGAGCACTATTTTGAAGAAGTCTTAGAAGGTGCCCGTTTAATAGAGGCTCAGTGCTCAAAGAATACCATGTTCGAGTGACATGTATTTTGATTGTAAGAACAATGTTGTTGATAATAAAGGCTATATTTATACTTTTGCCCGTGAAGTATTGTAGTGCCTCCTGTGCGGCCGTTTTATGTATATATGTATATAACCTGAAAGTTTGCAGTCGTCGGCTTCAGCCCCCTCGCGTATAACATGGGGGTGTTCGGAAAAGCACGTAATCACACTTAATCCAACGTCTTGGTCCATTAAGGAGGTGATTGTGCGGGGAACGAGGCAATTGGTGTATATAGCTTTAACACTTTCACTTAGCCATAGGAGTTTGACGATGGGGCTACTATATAGCCCTTGGTATGCCCGCGTTTACCCGAATACGGTGCGTTTACATACGTGACCGGGAAACTGGTCCTTCATTTAGGCAGAGGAATCGCGAAGATTCCGCTAAGTCATCGAGTGGTTGACCAGCTCTCGCTATATCATGACAGTCAGTTTTTGGCTTTCTCAACTGAGGTGTTCATCCGGATGAACCAGGGCACAATCACAATAGTTCTCCTTTGGCCGCCTTAGCCGATAAAACGGAACGTAAGGTAGCAAAACCCAAGAGCCGGGCAAACCCAACATTTGACCAAAGACATGATTCAGAGCTAATGCATATAAGGCCAAACTCGCGACGCCGAACACTCCCGAAGGTATTCAGACTTTACAACATATACTGGGCTGAATACAACCCTCGATAATGAGCCCTGAATTTCAAGGTACGTGCATCGATCCGGCGTGATGAAGGAGCGCCTGTGGTGAGAGCATAGATCTCAAAAACAGACTAGTTGCTGCCTCTGTAACGCTTATTTTAGTGCGGTGAATCATAAGTTTGCCGATAACGCCGGTATCCCTCTTGGTCATTTTAAGTGCCAGGAGGGTGTGAGACAACAAAAGACAATAAAAAGGTTTACACAGGGTCTTAATCTAAAAAGAAACCTTTGAACGGGGCCCTACTGCACGTTTGTGCCTTTGTCTCCGTTATGCCGTATCCTTGAAGGGTATAGCACGATGGTCATCTTTTACATGCGGGTAGCCCCCGTGCCAGACAAGGGATTTTGATTGTATATTTTTGTGTATACATGTAGACCCGTACAGTCTTCATATTGGCTGTTGTTATGGGGGCATAGCCGCTGATCGAGCTCAGGTTTATCTAAGATGCTACACCTAGGTGTGCGCCGGACATGTCTAGCTGTGTCCGTGGTCTTGAAGACCGATGAGTTGCTCGGATTGGAAAGGCCATTCTATGATTCGGCTGCTAGGACCGCCGCGTATTCTTCCGTAGGAAGAGAGCGCTCCGTGTTTCCGCTTATTGTAATGATGCCACATGGACCGGGAATCTTGAGTTTGAGATAAGCGTAGTGCGGGACGACATTGAAATGGGCGAAGGCCGTTCTTCCGAGTAGTGCGTGATAGCCACTTCGGAATGGAGCAATGTCGAAGATTAGTTCTTGGCTTCGAAAGTTATTGGGAGAACCAAATACAACCTCCAACGTTAAAGAGCCTGCGCAGCGGGCCTCTACGCCTGGTATTACTCCTTTAAAGGTAGTATTGCTTTGGTTGATTATCGACGGGTCTATCCCTGTCAGGACCGGTTTTCCAATAAAATATTTATTAAAAAATCGACCATTTTATCCGACCAGTATAGAAAAACCCTCCTTACTGGTAGACAAATCCTTGATACAGAAATCCAGAAGTACTAAATATATTACAAGGTTGAGCTGAGGCTGCTCAACAATTTATTACAAGCTTGCCAATATTATACATAAAGGCGGATATGACACAAGGAGTATGGTGGCATAACTACTGACTCGCAGTAAAAGTGGTAGTGGATATCTCACAGTGAAGTGGGTGACATGACTCCTAAATCTTATAGCTCATCGAGCGTTGGAGTGAGGCTCAATGATTTTATTAGGGTAGCGGAAGCGTATATGATACATGTGACCAATTCCAAGATCGCACGGGACTGACTGGGACTCCTCTAGGCTTCGGACTCGCTATCGTACTCTTCATCCATAAGATCGCCTTCGTCAACATCTGGCCAAATCAACAAGCCAGGTGAGTACTTTGAATGTACTCGCAAGACAGTTTGGACATAAGATATAACAAATGCAAACATGATTCACATGAGCGGATTAGTGATGCACACTCAGATAATAAATTTGCACGGCATGTTAAATAAAAAGGAAGTCAGGCGGTAGTCCTCCCGAAATCCCAATAAAATAACTGAAGACCGATCGGGTGTCTGAAGCGACGCCTCGAAAGGTAAAAATAAATTAACATGCCGCAGTCGGGCGTCAGGGTGACACCACATAAAGGGCTTATATTGAAATGTAAATGACAGTGCGTGCCACAGTCGGACGTCTAAGCGACATCTCGAAAAGGGCTTATAATGAAAGTAAATAACATGGATGCCACAGTCGGACGTCTGAGCGACATCACACAAAGGGCTTATGTCAAAAGTAAATAACGAGAATGCCACAGTCGGACGTATGAGCGACATCACATAAAGGGCTTATATCAAAAGTAAATAACAAGAATGCCACAGTCGGACGTCTGAGTGACATCACATAAAGGGCTTAGATCAAAAGTAATTAACGAGAATGCCACAGTCGGACATTTGAGTGACGTCACATAAAGGGCTTATATTTCACCATTCGAATTCAAGTAGCTCATGAATTTAAATAATCCCAAGGAAATACTCAGTACGTAATAATAAACAGGTTAGTCCATCCACAGGAATAACATTCAGCCGGGTTTACCATCGTGTTTATTCACCGGAGATTGTCACTGAGACTGATGTTGAGACGGTCGTTGAGACTGACACTGATACTGACATTGAAATGTTGGTCACAGTCCTTGACCATGGACACGGTTACTCGAATGGTTTTGACTCTGCACAGTTTGTACTCTTTACCCACAGCCAACGGATTTCCGTAGTCACAAAGGACTAGTTCCATTTACGGTATTTTTAGAAGAAACACATCTAACCAGTACACACCCATTCCACATCCCGCTGCCGGGAATCACCCTAGGCAACGTTCAAGAAAAACTCTAAGACGGGGAGGCCACAACCTCGAGTAGCATGGGATCAAATTTATATCGCGTGCTCTAAGGGGTGCCCCCCTCTCGGTCCCAACCAGAAACACCCATGCCCCCTGACTAGATGACGAGCTTTAATCCAGGGCCATGGAACCCTCATCACGACCCCTCTATTTGGTGTGTACAAGGAAAGAGGTTTGCAACTGACTAGACCGCATTCTTTGCAGAAGGCATGTGGCAGCACGAAAAAGGGAACGAACGTGAACATGACTTGATCCACGTTAATACTGGAGTTAAACGGTTGGTATAAGACTGGCATGCTTCAACAATACCAGCTTGCAACCTATCATGCCACCACATGATCAGGTTATCTCACCATCATATGAACACATCAAATTTCGAAGCTCACTTGTAGCTTACCTTGCATGCAATATAACATTCACTAATGCTTATGTAAACATGCCATGAGAACACTACTCAAGAAAACATGCAAGACACTCATCAATCAAAGGTTCAAACATGCTTGCCTGGTTTAGAGTAGTCGGAGTCTAGCTCGGTGAAGTTTGCGGCTCCGTCACCTCCTTCGATATCTACGTTATATAAAAAAATCGGATACTAACATAAATACTGTGCGTGCATAAAAGTTGTTCCAAATAATTTTCAAATAAATATGATAAAAAACTAGATATAAAAATAAAGATGACAGAAAAAGAATCAACTCAAAATCATCTTTTGTTTAAAAGTTATAAGGGTTTTAGTCCAGGGACTAATCGATGATGAAATAGCAACTTTCCAGGGGCTAGTTTAAAAAAGACAGAAAACGTTTCGGTTAGAAAACGTACTTTGCCCGAAGGCGCTTTCAGAAAACGCTTCGAAAAAGAGAAAAAGCTGACGAGGGGGTCCCACCCGTCAGGTTTAAAAATCAAAACAGAGTCCCGCCGGCGCCCGAGGCTCGTGGTGGTCGCTGGCGTCGATCCACGGCGAGGCGGGGGGAGTGGAGGGTACCTACGGACTCCCGGAGTTCTCCCGCGTCTGTTGGTGGTGGAGTTGGTCGTCGGCGAGCACCACGTCGATGGCGGCCTTCCCTCCGGTGGACGGTGGTTCGGGCGGTGATGGATCTCGCTGGGGAGGGCTGCAAATGTCAAATTGGGACTCGGGTTAGAAGAGTGGTGCACTAGGAGGCTATTGGCACAGTCTGGGAGGCGGGGGGTGCTCTCACCAGAGAGGATCTTGCCGGAGCCCGAAGCGGATCGGGGCAGCCAGAGTCGGAGAAGAAGGCTCTCCCGAGGCCCTCCGATGAGTGTGGCGAGGTTCTGAGGCGAGGAGGGGAGGTGCTGGGTCGAGAACAAGCTCGGGGCCTCCATTTATAGCCGGCCCGAGTCGGTTGCCGAGAACATGATTTCTCCGACGAGTGATTACGACGAGGCAGAGGCTGGACGGTAGGTTAAGGTGACTCGGCAGCTTCGCATTGGTCCACTGGTACCATTCAACGGCTAAACCTGGTCAGATTTGGCCTGCTCCCAAGGTTTGGACGAAACGGGGCTCATGGGCTCGTCGGCGGCAGAGAACGCGCTCTGCGCCTCTCAGGCCACGATGACTGTTCTACAGCATGCCAGGGGAAGAGGACGGCCACGCGGAGGCTCCTGGTGGTGTGGGCGGTGCTGGACGGCGCCGTATGGCAGGGCTGGCCACTGTTGGCCGCCACGGGCGTGTTTCGCCATCGCGGAAGACACCGGCGTTGGCGAGACACATGCCACCGACACTCGTGCATGTCCAAATGATCGTGCGGTGCATTGGATAAGAAGGGGGAGCAGCGAGCAAGGTGCCAACGCGTGCACTGGCGAGATTGACGCCGCAGTTCTGAAGAAAACGACACTGTCGACTGAACTGAACACTGAACTCTGAATCTTGACAGAAACAGTGCGGGCCACCTGTTCGATGAAATGATTTAGGCACGTGGAAAAAATTTCTGGAGCTGGGACTTGGTGAAGTGATCTCTTGATGCATCTAGAGGCTGCCTGATTTATCTCAGATTTTTAGGAAAAGAAAAGGAATGAATTTCACCAAAAAAGGCAAATCTGGTCCAAACTTGCAGCAAGCACATTTTAAAAAAATTGAACTGTGGACCAGCAGATCTTGATGGATCTAGGTTGAGGGTACCAAGGAGTAGCTAGGGTAATTTGCTTGGGATTAAAATCTCAAAGGATCTGGTACTTCCTTTGAAAATCCCAAGAGTCCAAAATAAAAGGCAGAAAAAGATTTGAGGATAAAATAAATAGAAATAAAATCTAAAAGAGGTTGAAACTTGCTGGAATTGGATGCTTGGCTAGACCCAAAGTAGGGAGGTGGGTTTGGAACAAAGTTTTCAACATAGGTCATGGCAAGAGAAATTTTTTTTGAATGGGGAAGAATAAATCCATAAATTATAGGAATACTTTTTAATAAAAGAAAAATTAAAACAACCCAAGATTATTTGTGTTGAACCAACACATGTTGAAAAACCCTCAAGACCAAAAATCAATATTGAGAAGGACTCATAAAAAAATATTTGACAAAAAAAGGATTTGAGAAGGAGAGTCCCTCTTTTAGCAAAAATTCAAATAACCTCCTTTAAATCAAATAAAGAATTTAATAAAAACCAAATCAATTTTTTTGGAGTGTTACAACACCTAGCCCCTTAGGAAAAATCTCGTCCCCGAGATTTCAGCTGATTCTCAAATAGGTGTGGGTACTCTATCCGAAGGAAATCCTCTCGTTCCCATGTTGCTTCATCCTCGGTGTGATTGCTCCACTGAACCTTGAAAAACTTAATTGTTTTCTGACGACTCCTCCTTTCAGACTCCTCCAATATTTTTATTGGACGTTCCCTGTAGGTGAGGTCTGGTTGCACGTCAATGCTCTCATGAGACACATGCTTCTCTGGGTTGCTTACACATTTCCTCAATTGTGATATGTGTTCCCCTTAACTATGCACCATTGCGAAAGTTCGTTGTTTCGAAGCACCATGTGATGATTGGGTGTGATAGATTCTAACGTTCGCATACAACGGGTGTAAGCCAGATTTACACATGCAAAACACTTAGCTTGACTTGACGAGCCTAGCATGTACAGACATGGCCTCGGAACACAAGAGACCGAAAGGTCGGACATGGGTCGTATAGTAGATACGATCAACATGAAGATGTTCACCAATGATGACTAGTCCGTCTCATGTGATGATCGGACACGGCCTAGTTGACTCGGATCATGTATCACTTAGATGACTAGAGGGATGTCTATCTGAGTGGGAGTTCATTAAATAATTTGATTAGATGAACTTAATTATCACGAACATAGTCTAAAATATCTTTGCAATATGTCTTGTAGATCAAATGGCCCATGCTAATGTTGCCCTCAACTTGAACGTGTTCCTAGAGAAAACCAAGCTGAAAGATGATGGTAGCAACTATATGGACTGGGTCTAGAACTTGAGGATCATCCTCATAGCTGCCAAGAAAGCATATGTCCTAGAAGCACCGCTAGGTGAAGCACCTATTTTCCCAGCAACTCAAGACGTTATGAACGCTTGGTAGTCGTGTAGTGATGATTACTCCCTGGTTCAGTGTGGCATGCTTTACAGCTTAGAACTGGGGCTCCAAAAGTGTTTTGAGCAGCACGGAGCATATGAAATGTTCCAAGAGTTGAAAATGGTTTTCCAAGCTCATGCCCGGGTCGAGAGATATGATGTCTCCGACAAGTTCTACAGTTGTAAGATGGAGGAGAATAGTTTTGTTAGTGATCATATACTCACTATGTCCGGGTTACACAACTGTTTGTCTCAGTTGGGAGTTAATCTCCTAGATGACTCGGTCATTGATAGGATCCTCCAGTCACTCCCACCTAGCTACAAGAGCTTTGTGATGAACTACAATAGGAAGGGGATGGACAAGTCCATTCCTGAGCTGTATTCAATGCTGAAATCAGCGGAGGTGGAAATCAAAAAGGAACATCAAGTGTTGAAGGTGAATAAGACCACCAGTTTCAAGAAAAGCAAGGGTAAAAAGAACTTCAAGAAGGATGGCAAGGGAGTTGACGCGCCCGGTAAATCAGTTGTCAGCACTAGTAGAAAAAGGGCCTATTGTCCCGGTTGGTGAGGGCCTTTTGTCCCGATTCTTGAACCGGGACTAAAGGGTCGTTACTAATGCCCTAGACCTTTAGTCCCGGTTCTAACACGAACCGAGACAGATGGGCCTCCACGTGGCCGGTGTGCCGAGCCCAGGCAGGAGGGCCTTTGGTCCCGGTTGGTGGCACCAACCGGGACCAAAAGTCATCCACGCGTCAGCATTTCAGGGGCTGGGGTTTTTGTTTTTTTTGAAGGGGGGGGGGGGGGGTTGGGGGTTTTGGGGGGTTAATTTAGGTGTTTCATATATTGTGTTAGCTAGCTAATTAATAGAGAGAAGTGTCCTCTCTTATGTCTGTGCTTGGTCGATGCTACGTACTATACATAGAGAGGCCCTCGACACGCTAGCTAGTAAGAAAATGAAGGAAACCATTAAGTACAGAAGTTCGTCATGCATACCCAGAGAAGTGATCGATCGACCTCTCCTTCTCCGAGAGATTGGTTGAACAACAAGTTTTTGTATTATCTATCCGACGCTACTGGCTACATACTATACAATATGTAAGATCTCTTACAATCCTCTAGCATTTGAAATCAACTTCCACATGGTATTCTCCGGCTTTATTGATGACATGGTCAAGAAAGAATCCCACCAATTCCTCTTGAATTGCTTTCATGAGATCTTGTGTTAGGAGTTCATTCCGTATCTGCCACGTCTAATTTGAAGAAGGGGGTTAATACATATATATGAATGAAACTCAACAGAAATGATTGTGTAATAAAATGAAATTGTGAATATTATTGCTTACGCACTTCATATTGTCTTTTAGAGTAGCCCCGCTTATTTTTCAAAGTCGCGTTGTAGATGAACTCGCACACGTAGTATCCACAGTAATCATTCCCTTGTTCCTGCAACAAGCACTTTACGAGAAAAAGAGGTCAATCAAACTGATAATGAAGCATTATAAATGGCATTGATGAAAGTATAGCTATAGAATCAACGAGAGATGCGCGCAACTAGCTAGCTAGTAGTACTTACTTTCGGTATGTATATCGCAGCTCCTTCGGCAGTCCCAGAGCTTCTGCGGTGAACTATTTCCAAACCCTGCAAGACAAAGAAAATAATTATTATTACTTGAGATATCAGGAAATGAACAAAAATTTGCCAATATGGTGCGATAATGATCGATTGAACTTACTTGTTGAGCATTTTAGTCATGTCCGCATAGGTTTTGGGATCTTTTCGTCTCGAGTCTAAGACGGTTACTAGTCCCCGCTCAAGCTTAATCTCCAGAAGAACATAGTGGAAGCTGTGCACGCATGCATAACTCATCAATTACATTACTATAACCTCGCTCGAGTAAAGGGAACCAAATATGCACACGACAGTAACACTCACTCAAAGTTGTAAGGAAAGATTAATAAATCTTTGTTTTGATTTTTGATCAACGATTGTAGCAAGTTGGCCTCGGCCTCTTTGGCGTTCTTTGTAACCAAAAATTCATCTATGATATTTGTGTTAATGAACCCAATATCATACATTTCTTGTTTTTTGCACTCGACGATCTTCAATCTGCATAATATAGTGAGGATAATTAATTATAAATACATGCAATGAAAGAGTTGAGCTATATATAGGGACTTAATGACAGAAATAGTACTTACAGACAGTAGCAAAAGACCGTTAATTTATCGAGGGCCTTTTGATTGAAGAACTCGAAGAACTCCTCAAATGGAACAGGCAACAGATCAGTTCCAACGAGGTCGTGCTCCTCTTTAATTCTCAGATACAAAGTATTCGTCCCCCCAGACTCTCTGCAGGTTTTCATGTACCAATTGTGGAATCTTCGCATCATCATTGTTAGAGATTTTTCATCTTTGACGAGAGGCTTCCCGTACTCATATCTCTCTTCGTCCACCTCCAAGAAATCAAAATGTACATCGTCAGGCAGGTAATCTCTAAGATTGCTATAACCGGGCACCATCCCCGGAGCATTAGCGACGATGTCGCTAGACACATTGAGCGGGGGGCACGATTGCTTTGCTTGTTCGCCGAGCTGGGCATTTTTTTTCCCATCTGCTCATTCTTTTAACCATTGATCACTGACAGTACTTCTCGACCGCTCCGCTTTGAGATATGCATGTTCACTAATGTGCTCATAGTTGGTTCTCGGCGGAGACTTTGGTGGTTTCCTCAGGGCATCGATAGTGCGCTTTGCTTTCACCGGATCTACCTTCTCCTCCGGAGGTGGATGTCTCTTTGCTTTCAACCCTTCAAAGAAGTCCTTCACTTTGGTCCGCACGATCTTCGCGTTTTCCTCCTTGGTCCTCTCATACGGTAACTTCGCTAGAGGCTTGAGAGGTGGACCTTATCTGTATTGCCTCCCGCCTCTAGTTGTACTGCTAGACGCCGGAGCAGATGGATCGGCTGCGGCTGTCTTCTTTCGTGCTTGCTTACGAGGTGGAGGAGAAGGACTACGACACGCCAGAGCAGCCGGGGCGGCGGCGGGTCTCTTCCGCCCTTGCTGGCGAGGCAGAGAAGGAGCAGGTTGCTGGCTGCTCGGGCGCGCCGGCGCAGCGGAGAAGGAGGTGGAGTGCTGCCACGCGCCGGAGGAGGCTGAGTGCCCTGATCGTCACTCGCCGGAGGAGGAGGAGGCGGAGTGCCCTGACTCGTCGTCGGAGGAGGAGGAGGCGGAGGCATCCAGTTTGGAAGGTTGATGAACTCCTTCCGCCATAGGCATGGAGTCTTCAGAGCAGAACCCAGCCGAGTCTCCCCTTCACCGGTAGGGTGGTCAAGCTGTTGGTCCTCAAATCCCTCCATTATTTTGTCCACCGTCAACCTAGCATATCCTTCTGGAATCGGCCGACAGTGAAAAGTTGCGCCGGGTTCAGAAGGTCGAACAGAGCCGACAGCCGCCTTGACTTTTAAGTTCTGCCATTGCGTCATAAGGTGGCAATTTTGAGACTCCCTGATATCATCCACGGGGTAGCTAGCAGGATCCGTCAAGACATGCTCCAGCTGAAGCAGCTCGGTGGAAGCCACGCTGCTTCTCCGCTGAGATGGCGGGGTAGCTTTGGGGGAAGCTTCGGGAGTTCGTTTGCTACGATTTGCTTCTCGTTCCTCTATCGCTTGTACCCTTGTGTGCAGCGCCTGCAATTCGGTCTGCTGCACTTTGTTCCTCCTCTCCTGGCATTTGTAACCGCCTGCGTACGGAAACCCAACCTTCCATGGAACGGAGCCTAGCATGCCTCGTGTCCATCTAGGGTGCTCAGGATTCTCGAGGGCCATTGTGAGCTCGTCGTTCTCTCTGTCTGGAACGAACATCCCTTCCTGCGCTGCATCGATATAGTGTTGAAGCCTCTTGACTGGTATTTTCATTTGCTCGTCCGTCCAAAGGCACTTCCCTGATACAGGGTCCAAGGTTCCGCCAGCCCCAAAGAACCAAGTCCGGCAACGGTCTGGCCAGTTCATTGTCTCTGGTTTGATCCCTTTATCAAGCAGATCATTCTCAGCCTTGGCCCACTTAGGCCGGGCTTTGAGGTAGCCACCTGACCCCGTGAGATGGTGAAGCTTCTTCTTCGCAGCATTTTGCTTATTTGTCACCGACATCTTCTTACTCTTTTCCGATGTCTTGTGGGCCACAAATGCGGGCCAGCGATCTCTGATCTTCTCATATTTGCCGATGAATTTTGGTGTCTCTTCTTTGTCGACAAACCTTTTCAGCTCATTCTTCCACCTCTGAATAGGCCTGCCATCTTCTTAAGAGCATGAGAATTGATTAATTGCTCTTTAACTAGATTCTCCGGATCCTCCTCTGGCGGTAGGGTGAAATTTTCCTTCAGCTCAGTCCAAAGATCATCTTTCTGCATATCATTGACATAAGACACCTCAGGGTCTTCGTTCTTAGGCTTATACCATTGGTGGATGCTGATCGGGATCTTGTCCCTAACAAGAACCCCACACTGAGCAGCAAATGCTTCCTTTGTCCGGATGGGTTCAATCGATTCACCGTCGCGTGCGATTGCTATGATCTCAAACCTTTCATCCGAGCGCAACTTTTTCTTCGGGCCTCATCTCTTTACCGAAGTTGTGATCGATCCAGAGGGCTAGAAAAAAGAAGAAAGACGAGAGTTAATTAATATGTGTACATATACCAAAACAATGAATGCATCAATTAGCTAGTCAACACAGGCTTAACTAATATATATACCAGGACGGACTCGGTTCGGTCACCGGAGCCGTCATCACGGTCTCCTTCTTGCACCGTCATTCGGTCACCGGAGCCATCATAATCATGTCTTTCCTCCTCCATTCTTCGATCACCATAGCCTGCTTCTTCACCCTGTTCTTCCAGACCATCATTGTCGTTAAGATACGACAAGATATCACCTCCGGCTAAGATTCTGTCCCCCAACACCTCTTCTGCTTCCTCGTCTCGTATGTTCTCCATTGTTTTTGCAAATATTACAACATGGCAATTATTACACAAACATGACAGCAAGTGGATATATTAGTGGCAAACGTAGACCGAGCTTATTCCGGGTTTGGGGTGGCCTCGACAATGCTTCAAGGGTAGGGGCGCAGCGGGAGGGGTAGGAGACCGACATCATTTTTTTGTAGGGTTTGGGTGTCCTCGAGAGTTTTGGTCGAGCGAGAGGGGGTGGCCTCGAGAGAGTTTGTCGGGTAGGGGCGCGGCGGGAGGGGGTAGGAGACCGACATCGTTTTTTCTAGGGTTTGGGTGTCCTCGAGAGTTTTGGTATAAGTTATCACAGTCAAGAGGGGGTAATATCGACAACGACGACATACATACACGGGAAAATAATGTTATCGGGGAGGGGGTATATCGACCCCACCCCACGTGTTGAAGTTATCGGGAGGGGGTTATATCGACAACGACGACATACGTACATGGGAAAATAATATTATCAGGGAGGGGGTATATTGACCCCCCCCCTTGTGTTGAAGTTATCGGGAGGGGTATATCAACGACGACAGACCCGATAAAACATAAGAAAACGAAGAAGAAATAAAAAGAGGAGAAGAAGAAAGGAATAGAGGAGAAGATCAAAGAAAAAAAAGAAGAAAAAAAGAGGAGAAGAAGAAAGGAATAGAGGAGAAGAAGAAAAAATAGAATATTCTATATTTTCTTCTTCTCCTCTATTCCTTCTTCTCCTCTTCTTTTTCTTCTTTTTTCCTCTTCTTATTTATTTCTCCTCTTCTCCTCCTTTCTTCCTCTTCTTATTTTCCTTTTTCCTCTCATTCTTTTAGTATTGCTTGTTTTTTAATGTTCAAATAGAAAATTTCAAAAAAAAGTAAAGGTTTTGCCTAATGCATTGTTCATATGAATATACAAACATTTGCATATTCTACAATAATTAATATCACCAAAAAAATCTATGAACAGAAAAAAAATCCTAACTTTTCCTTATTTTATGTTTTCCTCTACACTAACCTAAAATGCACTAACCTTCTTTTTCCACTCCTTTTTTTCTTCTAAATATGAACATATACATAAATTAACAAAAAATATGCACAAAAACATATACATAAATTTTCCTATACATATACAATTGTTTTACAAATATGCACATATATATGAACATATACATAAATTAACAAAAAATATACATTTATGAAAAAAATGATATGAACATGTACACACATATATACACATTGTCAGGACCCCGATCCTAAGTCACACCGATCTAGCATGTAACACATCATATCACTTTGCGGCCTCACGCACGGTATTCCCACGGGTGCCACCTTACCTGGCCCGAGACCGTTTGCGCCTTTTGGCTCACGTATATGATAGTGTCGCTAGCATCCATATGACAAAGAATCCGGGCTGACATGGCTAGTCGTGAACCCAAAGTGGCACTAACTTACAGGGACAGGCATACATGACCCAACAACGAACGTGTCGGTCATCAGCGAGTGAATCTAGGCTGTAGCACTGGGCTAGCAGGACTCCGGTGAACTGGGCTGTAGCGGGCTAACAGGACTCTGGAATTCATCACGTGACATTTCCCCGAGGGGACAGACACAGGAACGAAGAAGGACACATGCCGGCCAGCCTAAGTGTTCCGGAGCAGTAGCAAGCTACCATGGCTCAGTGGAAACACTAGGAGACATTTCCCAGTAAGAGAGGAAACTAAGGATAAACAACTAGATAGTCAAATCCCACACATACCAAGCATTTCAATAACATACACACAATATGCACGATATGTGCAAATACAACATGGCATTACAACATGACTCTACGACTCAAGTATTTTATTCAATAGGCTCCGAGGAGCGAGATATTACAATCATGGGTCTCATGACCCAACATTCAGAGCAAACAAGTCAAGCACAAGCGGAAGCTTAACATGTCTGAGTACAGACATCTACAAATGAAAAAGGCTAAGAAGCCTGACTGTCTATCAGATCCTGCCAAGGGTACAAGATCGTAGCTGAGGTAACAAGCTAAACGTCGAAGTCCACGCGGTACTACTAGCGAGACTGAAGTCTCTCTGCAAAAACATAAATTAAGCAACGTGAGTACAAATGTACCCAGCAAGACTTACATCAGATCTAACTACATATGCATCATTATCAACAAGGGGATGGTGGGGTTTAACTGCAGCAAGCCAGCTTTGACTCAGTGGCTAACCTGAACTACGACTGCAAGTAACTCTTTTGAGGTGGTGCACACGAGTCCACATATTCACCATATCAATACACCACTATGGATCCGCTCCCGTCTCCCTACGAGAACGCCATCCATAGCACTCACGCTTATCTTGCGTATTTTAGAGTATCCACTTTCACTTGTCTATGAACTGTACAGGCAACCCAGAAGTCCTTTACCGCGGACACGGCTATTCGAATAGATCATATTAACCCTGCAGGGGTGTACTTCTTCACACACGCTCTCACCACTTACCGCCGTTTACACGACATGTACTCGGCAACCTTCAAGCGGAAGCCCAGCGAGGGTGTCGGCCACGACCTGACTAACCACACAAGTCTCTCGTCCAGGTTTATCGCCTATTCGGGTTCCATCCGCAAGGAGATCCGGCCGGGGTGTCGCTCACGGCCCCAAACGATGTGTGCAGGGTTCCCAAGCCCACCATCCGGGTGCCACTTGGTACACCGGCCACTGTGCCTAGTCTGTCCCAAGCCCACCTGTACCGGGTGCCACTTGGTAGACTACTAACACTACCTACAAACACCAGAAACTAGTTGCAACTCCTGGACAGAGATCAAGTTGATTAATAAGTCGAGAGAGCTTGGAGTGCCCGGAGCCCAATGTGTGGTAGTAACTGTTCATGGATCACAAACACAGAACTCAGTTCCTGAGGACGGCTGCAATGAGACAACCCACCATGTACTCCTACATGGCCTCTCACCGCTACCTTTACCAAATCGTGTTCACACACTTAGCTCACACACAGTAGGACATGTTTACACACCTCCAATTCATCCCCGATGAATCAGACCTGACTCAACTCTAAGCAGTAGCAGGCATGACAAACAAACATGAATGAGTAGGCACATCAGGGCTCAAACAACTCCTACTCATGCTAGTGGGTTTCATCTATTTACTGTGGCAATGACAGGTCATGCAGAGGATAAGGGGTTCAGCTACCGCAGTAAGTAACAAATATGTCGTTGTTGTCCTAATGCAGTAAAAGAGAGCAGGAGTGAGAGAGTGGGATTTTATCGGAATGAACAAGGGGGTTTTGCTTGCCTGGCACTTCTGAAGATAGAAATAGTTCTTCATCGGTGTCATCGATCTCATCGTCGGTATCACGTCTATCGAGAGGGAACAACAAAGGCAAACAGAGAAGGAAGACAATCAATGCAATGCAACATTATGATGCATGATCATGACATGGCAACATGCTGGTGTTTTGAGCTAATGCAGCTAGAAACAAAGTTAAATGAAGTTGGTTTGAACCCTAAGTTCAAAACCAAACTCCATATGTGAAATTCAAATGTCATTTATATAATTTGTGCTAAACAGCAGCTATAAGTTGTTCTAACATGCATGAAAATGGTACAGATGGATAGATTGGATTTTTCTGATCATTTTTCATATATAATTTATTTAATTTGGAGTTACTCTTGAATTTCTATGAATTTTAGAAGTTTTGGTTATTTCTGGAATTTCCTGAATTAAAATTAATCCAGAAAATGAGTTATGGCGTCAGCACTACGTCACTGTGATGTCAGCAGGTCAACTGACCCGGTCCAGGTCAAACCTGACATGTGGGGTCCACACGTCAGTGACACAGTTAACCAACAGGGTTAATTAAAATTAAACTAAACATAATCTAGTTTACATAAGGCCTGGGCCCACATGTTAGTGGCTAACCTAACTAACTAAGTTAATTAACGCTAATTAATCTATCGCTTAATTAAGCAGGGGCCTGGCCCACACGTCAGTTGGTCAGGGGAAAGTCAAACCCCGGTTAAACGGGGTCAAACCCACCGGCGGTGTGACGCCGGCGAGGCCAGATGCGGCGGCGGGCTTCGGAAATCGCCCTCAGGGCATCATTTCAAGCGCGGTTAGTTGCATTCAAATGCACGCAGTGGCGCGCATCGAACGGTGGTGGTGGCCGGAGCCGACGACGGCGAGCTCCAAGGTGGCGGCCGGAGTTCAGGTGGTCGCGGGATCGGTGCTGAAGCTCGCAAGCGAGCCAACTGATGCACTGGGGCTGCTCTACGGGGTGCTACGAGCGTGGTGGAGTCACCGGGGTGACCAAATGGTCACCGGAGCTGTGTTGACGGCGAGCTCGGACGGCGGCATGCTGCGGGCAGCAAGGGGGCGACGGCTACGGCGAGCAAGAGGCAGCGGGGTTAGGGGGGTTAGATGCAGGTGCTCACAGCGGGTCCAAGGAGCGCGAGGGCGAGGTCGGGGACGTCCGGTAGCTCCCGAATCGGCAGCGATGAGCTTCGGTGGCCGGCGACGGAAACGGCGATGGTGGCGGCGTTGCAGCGTGTCCGGGACCTCGTGGCTCGATGGAGAGGAAGAGGGGGTCAAGGCGGAGCCTCTGGGCGCAATGACGAGGCGAGGCAGTGGCTGTGGCCACGGCGGTGCTCGTCGGTGGCAACGGCTGCGCTCGGGTGCGAGAGGGAGAGAGAGCAGAGGGAGGGGGAGCACGGGAGAGAGTGAGAGCGGTCCAGGTGGGGTGCATGGCGCTGCGTAAGACGTCCAGGGGGAGGAGGAGGCAGCCAGGCAGGCAGGAAGGTGGCGTGGCGAGCTCGGCGGCGTCGCGGTGTCCCTCCTCTGCCTACTGGCAGAGGTAGGCAATGACTGGCACCGGGCCAGTGGGCTGGGCTGGCCAGGTAACTGGCCTAGGTAGGTCCTTCTCTCTCTTTCTCTCTTTTATTTCTATTTTTCTTTGTTCTGTAAGTTTGTGGCATTACTAAAAATATCTAGGCACCTTTAAAAATCACCAAACTGTGCATGCCCAATGTTTAGAATATATCCAACATGGAACATTTTGGTTTGGGATTATTTGGACATTTAAAATATTTACTAGCATTTAAATGCCCAAATGCAATTAACTAATGATTTAATCCAGTGACCCTCTGTTATCCTAGAAAAGTGTGCACCATTTTTGTCAGAGGTTCTAGACCAAGGCAAAGATGATGAACATTTTAGTAGGGCATTTTGGGTTCATTGAAATGATTTTAGTAAACCCTAGTTGGTTTAACGGGGGGTGCTGGGGGTTCTGTCATCCCCAATTCAAATTAAATAAAATTTAAACATGATGCAACAAGATGCAAACACTAGGCAGCACCAGAAGCTAGGGATGTGACAACTCACCCCCACTAAACAAGAATCTTGTCCCGAGGTTCAAGCATATGGTAGAATGAAGGGGAAACACAACTAACACAATCTTCATGACCCAGGTTGCACTTCAAAGAACGTTGACTCGATCACCATCATTGTCTCGACGTCTTGCTTTGAGAACTCCAACTAACATGACAAAGAGAGGAAAAGGGAAAACTCTTAGCAGGATCGATCTTCTAGAAGACCGAACAACTCAGGATCAACTCACGGAGTGAGACATTAATACATCTCGCGGGCTGAGACACGAAGCAAACATCCAAAGGGATGGGGTGAAACAGATGACGAGGGTTCACTAGGTAGACAACAATTCCACACCTAAGAGAGTGGTGAACGGTCGTCAACGTAGCGAGGAGTTGAGTTGCCATGATACCACAACGGGAAACCTTAGGGATGGTGACTCGTAGATATATCCCCTTAAGTGGCAAAAAGAATTACCTTTGATTCAGAGATCATTGAAACTCTTTATACTAGCTTAAGGCAAATCACAATCGATCATTTGGAGGAGTTTGATAGAATGGCATACCCGGATTAAAATGGATGATGTGGATTACCTTGTTGAAAACAACACAAGGGATGATTTTAGTAACTGGGGAGAAACTCAACAGTAGAGAGTGAGTCCACTGTTTGAATAGTTGTAGAATAATCGAAGAAACTAAGAGCACAAGAATCCCCAAGGAGCAACTTCTAGAATAAGTCGCACGAAATCTTCATGGAGAAGATGGTCAAATAGCTCAATCAAGATACTACCATGATGAATAGCGATGGACAATGCAGATGCAAACGAAGATAACACCATCTTAGATTTCACCTTAGCGAGGCCAAAGAAACAGAATCTGGATGATCAACCGAGAGACATTTAGCACTCCGCTTCTAATGTTCTCCTTGATGTGCTAGTGTATCCCATTCATATGGTTTGATATCTAGAACATCAAGTAAAGGTCGGACTTCGGGAACACCAAAAATCATAAGGAATACTACGGAAGTAAATCCATAAGAAATCCTCATGGGGAGGTGGCCAACTTCCTCAATCAAGATACTACAATAATAGGTCTTCCGGCTGGGTGTGTTGGCCACGACATCCACTTTACCGGTTACAAAGAGACCATTATTATAGTTCTTGGGAAATGTTCCAACCATCATATCTGCCTGAGATTCAGATCTGGTTGGTGTCAGAATATTCCAGACTCGTCAAGTCCAGAAAAATGAAAGTTTGCAACATAAATCGACGAGATGGCGTTGCGAGATTCTCAGGAAATGGACTACGGTAGTAAGCCCCAAAACATGAGCTGGTTCTGCTACAAACATGTGAACACGTTGTCCCAGACAAGCATGACCACATAGTAGTCTTATAATAAAACACTACCGAGTTCAGGTGGAGAACCATCATCAAGGATTTCGAAGTCTTTACGCGTGCTAGACTTATTTTCCTTGAACAAATCAATCAGTGGCTTAGTGTGCTACGGAGTTCATATGGAACGAAGATGATCAGTCTAACAGACCACAGAATACTTGCACGTGCCTAGCTGACTTGGGATGATTCCGGAGGAGGCAACATTGACTTTCTCGAATCCACGGCGGCAACTTGCATCAAATGCACATGAATTAGAGGAAGTCACTTCTTCATCCGGGCATATGCTTCATGCACGGAACATGAAGATAATGCTTATAGAAGTTTCCAATACTAGCTGGATGTTCAACACGAATCATGGAGGGGATAAAGATGTTGTCGATGGGCTCAACAACAATTCATCCAGGTTTCCATATGAATGGAATTCCACAATTATATGAACAAGGTGATAGCACTGGTCAGACCCAAAAGATATAATGGTGTATGCTCGAGGAAACAACCACAAGTAAGACAACATTACGAATATCGTTGGTTCTGATTTGATTTGGCGATAACCCATACCCAAATCAAAGATTTGGGTAAGATAATAGATCCAACAATTGACACGAGGATCAGTCAATGAAGATATCATCTTTCTTCAACACACACGCACAAGGATATCCCTTGGAATGAACTGAGTCGGACAAGCTTTTATCTTCCAACTCTCCAAGTTGTTGTTTAGCTTAACCAACTAGCTTAGGGTATCCAACACAGATTCTTGGAGTAAGGGTGGTTTACAAGAAAACCAACTTGATCACGAACTCAACATAGCGGTCAGGTGACGACCCGGTGACACTTCCGAGAAGATATCCGGAAAATCACGAACCACCGATATGTTATTAAGCTCGAGAACAATCTTGCTTTTTAGGGCAAGACGGTATGATCAAAGGAGCGAGGGATTTGCACAATCCTAACTCATTGATCGAAAGGTGCACCGAAAATAAGGACTAGGTAGCACGATCAGTCTTAGAGTGATGATTCAAGAACCAACATGCTAAGAATGAAGTTTTTGTCCTTTAACTACCAAGCAACAAGGTTGCTAGGAGTATTGATTTCACACATCACGATTCACTTGTCTACATTCCGGTTGCAACAACACGAGAACCGAGAAATGAATAATGATGGAGAGAGTATCACTTATCAAGAGTTCGTAGGATGGTGTGCAATTCCCGTGATATTCTTGATATAAAGATGGTAATACTCCAAGGTGGAGCAGAATTCAAAAGTTGGGTTGGCATTTTGATCTGCGGAATACAACTGCTTTGACCAAATACTAGATATGGATGAGGTACTGGAGTTTGTTTCTCCTAGTCATTCCAGAATAGAATGGCTTGACAGACCACAAGAGTAATAGGCATCGATGAACGAATGCACGCATACTCTTGACTATAAATTGATAGACGGGGGTCAGGATACAACTACGAAGGGACAACTCAAAGGAACATATGACTTTCTGAGTTGTGGATGCATAGGTTAGTATGTCGAGTCAAAGTCAACATATTTCTTCCGGATAACCCATGCAGAAAAGTAGAACTAGCAGAGTCACGATATAGAATGGAGAACTCATCAGGAGCACTCTGGTTGTGATCTTTCGGTTCAACGAGGAACTTCTGCCATAAGTGGTTCATAGTATTTGGAAGAAATAAATACCACGGACCTTGAGGACTATCGCAAAGGTTACTAGTATCCTAAAGGGACTAGCAAACACTATCAACATGAAGTAAGTAGGGTGAATCTCGGGTTCGGAGACCCAGGAGTAGAATACCTACTATTAAGTGGCATCACGGGATGCCTTCGAGAATGATGGCCAGAATCATCACACTGGGACACAAATTATGGCTAGATTACTAGATGATCCCCTAAGACACCTAGGGTCATAATAATAACTCCAACATATATGTCGAGGTAATAGAATACCTCAACTCAGCAATTAGTGTGCTTAACTTGGCCCAAAGGAACATCGAAACCAGAGGGAAAGGATTTTGCAAATGCATCAGATTATTTGAAACCTGGGATGACTCGGACAGCATAACGGCTGTAAATGCTCAAAAGAATTTGAGACATGATACAAAAATGGTGGCATAGCCACTCAGAAGCACAATATCAAAGTTCTGGGATCAACTATGAATACACAGAAGTAGTAGGAACTAAACTGAGGCTTAAAAAAGCACCAATATTACAAGTCTACAGATTAGTAACACGTGATCCTGATAGAAAGAAAAGATAGCCTAGTTCCTTAACCCCGTAGGAAAGATAAGATGACTCAGATCAGAAGGGCATAAGGTATAAGGAGTAAAAAGAGCCTTATGTTCCATCCCACAATCAATTCCCTTATATAACTAAAGAATTTCTAGACTCAACTTCGACCAGTTTGGCTTGCTAATCCTACAGGCAGTCAAGCTCTGATACCAAAGCTGTCAGGACCCCGATCCTAAGTCACACCGATCTAGCATGTAACACATCATATCACTTTGCGGCCTCACGCACGGTATTCCCACGGGTGCCACCTTACCTGGCCCGGGACCGTTTGCGCCTTTTGGCTCACGTATATGATAGTGCCGCTAGCATCCATATGACAAAGAATCCGGGCTGACATGGCTAGTCGTGAACCCAAAGTGGCACTAACTTACAGGGACAGGCATACATGACCCAACAACGAACGTGTCAGTCATCAGCGAGTGAATCCAGGCTGTAGCACTGGGCTAGCAGGACTCCGGTGAACCGGGCTGTAGCGGGCTAACAGGACTCCGGAATTCATCGCGTGAAATTTCCCCGAGGGGACAGACACAGGAACGAAGAAGGACACATGCCGGCCAGCCTAAGTGTTCCGGAGCAGTAGCAAGCTACCATGGCTCAGTGGAAACACTAGGAGACATTTCCCGGTAAGAGAGGCTACTAAGGATAAACAACTAGATAGTCAGATCCCACACATACCAAGCATTTCAATAACATACACACAATATGCTCGATATGTGCAAATACAACATGGCATCACAACATGACTCTACAACTCAAGTATTTTATTCAATAGGCTCCGAGGAGCGAGATATTACAATCATGGGTCTCATGACCCAACATTCAGAGCAAACAAGTCAAGCACAAGCGGAAGCTTAACATGTCTGAGTACAGACATCTACAAATGAAAAAGGCTGAGAAGCCTGACTGTCTATCAGATCCTGCCGAGGGCACAAGATCGTAGCTGAGGTAACAAGCTAAACGTCGAAGTCCACGCGGTACTACTAGCGAGACTGAAGTCTCTCTGCAAAAACATAAATTAAGCAACGTGAGTACAAATGTACCCAGCAAGACTTACATCAGATCTAACTACATATGCATCATTATCAACAAGGGGATGGTGGGGTTTAACTGCAGCAAGCCAGCTTTGACTCAGTGGCTAACCTGAACTACGACTGCAAGTAACTCTTTTGAGGTGGCGCACACGAGTCCACATATTCACCATATCAATACACCACTATGGATCCGCTCCCGTCTCCCTACGAGAACGCCATCCATAGCACTCACGCTTATCTTGCGTATTTTAGAGTATCCACTTTCACTTGTCTATGAATTGTACAGGCAACCCAGAAGTCCTTTACCGCGGACACGGCTATTCGAATAGATCATATTAACCCTGCAGGGGTGTACTTCTTCACACACGCTCTCACCACTTACCGCCATTTACACGACATGTACTCGGCAACCTTCAAGCGGAAGCCCAGCGAGGGTGTCGGCCATGACCTGACTAACCACACAAGTCTCTCGTCCAGGTTTATCACCTATTCGGGTTCCATCCGCAAGGAGATCCGGCCGGGGTGTCGCTCATGGCCCCAAACGATGTGTGCAGGGTTCCCAAGCCCACCATCCGGGTGCCACTTGGTACACCAGGCCACTGTGCCTAGTCTGTCCCAAGCCCACCTGTACCGGGTGCCACTTGGTAGACTACTAACACTACCTACAAACACCAGAAACTAGTTGCAACTCCTGGACAGAGATCAAGTTGATTAATAAGTCGAGAGAGCTTGGAGTGCCCGGAGCCCAATGTGTGGTAGTAACTGATCATGGATCACAAACACAGAACTCAGTTCCTGAGGACGGCTGCAATGAGACAACCCACCATGTACTCCTACATGGCCTCTCACCGCTACCTTTACCAAATCGTGTTCACACACTCAGCTCACACACAGTAGGACATGTTTACACACCTCCAATTCATCCCCGATGAATCAGACCTGACTCAACTCTAAGCAGTAGCAGGCATGACAAACAAACATGAATGAGTAGGCACATCAGGGCTCAAACAACTCCTACTCATGCTAGTGGGTTTCATCTATTTACTGTGGCAATGACAGGTCATGCAGAGGATAAGGGGTTCAGCTACCGCAGCAAGTAACAAATATGTCATTGTTGTCCTAATGCAGTAAAAGAGAGTAGGAGCGAGAGAGTGGGATTTTATCGGAATGAACAAGGGGGTTTTGCTTGCCTGGCACTTCTGAAGATAGAAATAGTTCTTCATCGGTGTCATCGATCTCATCGTCGGTATCATGTCTATCGAGAGGGAACAACACCGGCAAACAGAGAAGGAAGACAATCAATGCAATGAAACATTATGATGCATGATCATGACATGGCAACATGCTGGTGTTTTGAGCTAATGCAGCTAGAAACAAAGTTAAATGAAGTTGGTTTGAACCCTAAGTTCAAAACCAAACTCCATATGTGAAATTCAAATGTCATTTATATATTTTGTGCTAAACAGCAGCTATAAGTTGTTCTAACATGCATGAAAATGGTACAGATGGATAGATTGGATTTTTCTGATCATTTTTCATATATAATTTATTTAATTTGGAGTTACGGTTGAATTTCTATGAATTTTAGAAGTTTTAGTTATTTCTGGAATTTCCTGAATTAAAATTAATCCAGAAAATGATTTATGGCGTCAGCACTACGTCACTGTGACATCAGCAGGTCAACTGACCCGGTCCAGGTCAAACCTGACGTGTGGGGTCCACACGTCAGTGACACAGTTAACCAACAGGGTTAATTAAAATTAAACTAAACATAATCTAGTTTACTTAAGGCCTGGGCCCACATGTCAGTGGCTAACCTAACTAACTAAGTTAATTAACACTAATTAATCTATCACTTAATTAAGCAGGGGCCTGGCCCACACGTCAGTTGGTCAGGGGAAAGTCAAACCCCGGTTAAACGGGGTCAAACCCACCGGCGGCTTGACGCCGGCGAGGCCAGATGCGGCGGCGGGCTTCGGAAATCGCCCTCAGGGCATCATTTCGAGCGCGGTTAGTTGCATTCAAACGCACGCAGTGGCGCACGTTGAAAGGTGGTGGTGGCCGGAGCCGACGACGGCGAGCTCCAAGGCGGCGGCCGGAGTTCGGGTGGTCGCGGGATCGATGCTGAAGCTCGCAAGCGAGCCAACTGATGCGCTAGGGCTGCTCTACGGGGTGCTACGAGCGTGGTGGAGTCGCCGGGGTGACCAAATGGTCACCGGAGCTACGTTGACGGCGAGCTCGGCCGGCGGCGTGCTGCGGGCAGCAAGGGGGCAACGGCTACGGCGAGCAAGATGCAGCAGGGTTAGGGGGCTAGATGCAGGTGCTCACAGCGGGTCCAAGGAGCGCGAGGGCGAGGTCGGGGACGTCCGGTAGCTCCCGAATCGGCGGCAATGAGCTTCGGTGGCCGGCGACGGAAACGGCGATGGTGGAGGCGTTGCAGCGTGTCCGGGACCTCGTGGCTCGGTGGAGAGGAAGAGGGGGTCGAGGCGGAGCCTCTGGGCGCAACGACGAGGCGAGGCAGTGGCTGTGGCCACGACGGTGCTCGTCGGTGGCGACGGCTGCGCTCGGGTGCGAGAGGGAGAGAGAGCAGAGGGAGGGGGAGCACGGGAGAGAGTGAGAGCGGTCTAGGTGGGGTGCGTGGCGCTGCGGAAGACGTCCAGGGGGAGGAGGAGGCAGCCAGGCAGGCAGGGAGGTGGCGTGGCGAGCTCGGCGGCGTCGCGGTGTCCCTCCTCTGCCTACTGGCAGAGGTAGGCGATGACTGGCACCGGGCCAGTGGGCTGGGCTGGCCAGGTAAGTGGCCCAGGTAGGTCCTTCTCTCTCTCTCTCTTTTATTTCTATTTTTCTTTGTTCTGTAAGTTTGTGGCATTACTAAAAATATCTAGGCACTTTTAAAAATCACCAAACTGTGCATGCCCAATGTTTAGAATATATCCAACATGGAACATTTTGGTTTGGGATTATTTGGACATTTAAAATATTTACTAGCATTTAAATGCCCAAATGCAATTAACTAATGATTTAATCCAGTGACCCTCTGTTGTCCTAGAAAAGTGTGCACCATTTTTGTCAGAGGTTCTAGACCAAGGCAAAGATGATGAACATTTTAGTAGGGCATTTTGGGTTCATTGAAATGATTTTAGTAAACCCTAGTTGGTTTAACGGGGGGTGCTGGGGGTTCTGTCATCCCCAATTCAACTTAAATAAAATTTAAACATGATGCAACAAGATGCAAACACTAGGCAGCACCAGAAGCTAGGGACGTGACACACATATACACACACATATACAAAAAATACATTTATGAAAAAATGCTATGAAATAAAAATGCAGGGCAGGGGAGGCGCGCGGCGGGGCGGCGTGCGGCGGCAGCGAAGGGCAGGGGCGGCGCGCGGCGGCAGCGAAGGGCAGGGGCGGCGGCGCAGTGGCAGTGCGCAGCGGCGACGGCGGCCAATATAGGGGGAGGAGCAGGGGAACGGGGCGGCGCTCACTGCGAGGTGGCATCGGCGACGAGGAAGGCTCGGGGACGGCGGACGGTGAAGGCGCCCTCGGGGGTGAGGGCAGGGGCGCGCGGGCTCGGTGACTACGTCGGCGACGGTGACGGCGAGGCACGGGCGACGGCGACGACGCGGTCGGGGGTGACGGCAGGGGCGGCGAACGGCGTCGGGGCAGCCTCGCGGCGATGAGCTCGGCGTCGTCGGGGGCAAATGGAGATGAGAAACTGAAATTTTCACAGTCCTGGTTATATACCAAGAGCATCGGTCCCAGTTCGTGGCACCAACCGGGACCAATGCCACCTTTAGTCCCGGTTGGTGGCATCAACTGGGACCAAAGGTCAGTTTTCGGCAGCCCGAAGGGCGGGAAGCGGCGGCCTTTGGTCCCGGTTGGAGGCACCAACTGGGACTAAAGGTGGGCATTGGTACCGGTTGGTGCCACGAACCGGGACCGATGCCCGCCTTTAGTCCCGGTTGGTGCCACCAACCGGGACCAAAGGCCTTCCGCTGCCCGCAGCCAAAACTTTAGTCCCACCTTGCTAGTTGAGAGGGGCTCAGAGTGGTTTATAAGCCCCACTACGGCTACCCTCTCGAGCTCCTCTCAAATGCAGGCTTACGGGCCTAATCTCACACTGTGCTGCCTGTGGGCCTATTGGGCCTTCTGCGGGCCTGAATCCTGGCCCAGGTTGAGTTTCTAGTCGTATTCAGGCCGTGGTGGCCCAATAGGTGGCAGTTTTTTTATTTTTTTCAGTTTTTTGTTTTGTTTTTTGCATTATTTATTTTCTTTTGTTTTTTGCTTTATTTTTTAATTCTTTTTGCTTTTAGGTCAGAAAAATTATAAACTTTCTGTTAGTGCCATTACTTTTCAAGTTTGAATAGTTAAAATTTGAATTCTTTGAAATTTGTGTAAATCACAAGTTTGTGATTAACTTTACTATAAAAGTAGTTTTTTCCAGTTTTTTTTTGTTTTTTGCATTATTTATTTTCTTTTGTTTTTTGCTTTATTTTTTAATTCTTTTTGCTTTTAGGTCAGCAAAATTATAAACTTTATGTTAGTGCCATTAGTTTTAGAAAAATCATTTTGTTTTTTTGTTTTCTTTGTTGCTTTATTTATTTTATTTTGTTTCTACTTACAACAAAATACTTATTGTTGCTATTTTTATTTATTTTATTAAAGTTTATTTTTAATTATTTTTCTTTTAAGTCACAAAAATTATAAACTTTCTGTTAGTGCCATTAGTTTTCAAATTTGAATAGTTAAAATTTGAATTCTTTGAAATTTGTGTGAATCACAAGTTTGTGATCAACTTTACTAAAAAATGAGCATAGATGCGCCTATAGAGAAAATTCAACCTAAATTCATAATAAATTTCTATGAATTTCAGAGAAATTCAGTATGAATTTAGGTCAAATTCCCTGTATAAGGGCATCTATTTTCACTTTGAGAGGAGCTCAACAAGGCAGAGAGGGAGGGGCTTATAAACCGGTGTGAGCGCCCTTCGGTTGGCGAGGTGGGACTAAACTCTGACCGCAACGAGGACCAACCCTTTAGTCCCGGTTTGTGGCACAAACAGGGACTAATGGTCATGGGCCAGGGGCGAGGCGCATTGGTCCCGGTTCGTTCATGGAACCAGGACCAAAAGATCCAGACGAACCGAGACCAATGGCCCACGTGGCTGCCCTCTTGAGTGTTCTTGGTGAGAACATAGTTGACAAGGAGCGAACCGGGATTAATGGTATTACGAGGGCCGAACCATAAGACATTAAAGCATTTCGAATGAACTCCGAAAAAATTGAAAGTTGGCATGGTATCATAATTTCACCCATATAGCATGTGCATGTACAAAATGGACAATGGTATCATACTCGTCTGTTACAAAGTTGGCATGATATCATCATAATAGTTGCGGGAGAAAGTCTTCACTTTTTCTTCGCTTATGTCATTTGCTTATTGCGCCGTAACCATGGATAACCTTCATCGTTTAACAGGATGCTTGGGTCAGCCTTGACTTTGAATGGAGGAATTTCATGAAACTTTTCATAATCTTCAGACATGTCTGTCTTGCCCTCCACTCCCACGATGTCCCTTTTTCCTGAAAGAACTATGTGGCGCTTTGGCTCATCGTATGATATATTCGCTTCCTTATCTTTTCTTTTTCTCGGTTTGGTAGACATGTCTTTCACATAGATAACCTGTGCCACATCATTGGCTAGGACGAATGGTTCCCTAGTGTACCCAAGATTTTTCAGATCCACTGTTGTCATTCCGTACTGTGGGTCTACTTGTACCCCGCCTCCTGACAGATTGACCCATTTGCACTTAAACAAAGGGACCTTAAAATCATGTCCGTAGTCAAGTTCCCATATGTCCACTATGTAACCATAATATGTGTCCTTTCCCCTCTCGGTTGCGGCATCAAAGCGGACACCGCTGTTTTGGTTGGTGCTCTTTTGAGCTTGTTCAATCGTGTAAAATGTATTCCCATTTATCTCGTATCCTTTGTAAATCAATACAGTCAAAGATGGTCCCTTGGACAACAAGTATAGCTCATCACAAATAGTCTTGTCACCTCTAAGACATGTTTCCAACCAACTGCTGAAAGTCTTGATGTGTTCACATGTAATCTAGTCGTCGAACTGCTCCCGGTGTTTGAAGCGCAGACTGTTCTTGTGTTCATTGATGTCTACTACACAACCTTCTTCTTGTAGACGTTGTTGGGCCTGCAAGTGCACAGGTTTGTAGGACAGTAGCAAATTTCCCTCAAGTGGATGACCTAAGGTTTATCAATCCGTAGGGGGCATAGGATGAAGATGGTATCTCTCAAACAACCCTGCAACCAAATAACAAAGAGTCTCTTGTGTCCCCAACACACCCAATACAATGGCAAATTGTATAGGTGCACTAGTTCGGCGAAGAAATGAAGATACAAGTGCAAAATAGATAGTAGATATAGGTTTTTGTAATCTGAAATAATAAAAACAGCAAGGTAACAAGTGGTAAAAGTGAGCGTAAACGGTATTGCAATGATAGGAAACAAGGCCTAGGGTTCATACTTTCACTAGTGCAAGTTCTCTCAACAATAATAACATAAATAGATCATATGACAAGCCCTCAACATGCAACAAAAAGTCACTCCAAAGCAACTAACAGCGGAGAACAAACGTAGAGATTATGGTAGGGTACAAAACCACCTCAAAGTTATTCTTTCAGATTGATCTATAAAAGAGTTCGTACTAGAATAACACCTTAAGACACAAATCAACCAAAACCCTAATGTCACCTAGATACTCCATTGTCACCTCAAGTATCCGTGGGCATGATTATATGATATGCATCACACAATCTCAGATTCATCCAACCAACATAAAAGTACTTCAAAGAGTGCCCCAAAGCTACTACCGGAGAGTCAAGAACGTGTGCCAACCCCTATGCATAGGTTCATGGGTGGAACCCACAAGTTGGTCACCAAAACATACATCAAGTGGCACATGATATCCCATTGTCACCATAGATAATCACGGCAAGACATACATCAAGTGCTCTCATAAAGACTCAATCCAATAAGATAAATTCAAAAGGGGAAACTCAATTCATCACAAGAGAGTAGAGGGGGAGAAACATCATAAGATCCAACTACAATAGAAAAGCTCGGGATACATCAAGATCGTGCCATAGAGGAACACGAGAGAGAACATGAGAGAGAGAGAGAGAGAGAGAGAGAGAGAGATCAAACACATAGCTACTGGTACATACCCTCAGCCCCGAGGGTGAACTACTCCCTCCTCGTCATGGATAGCGCCGGGATGATGAAGATGGCCTCCGGTGATGGGATCCCCCTCCGGCAAGGTGCCAGAACAGGGTCCCGATTGGTTTGTGGTGGCTCTGGAGGCTTGCGGCAGCGAAACTCTCGATCTATCTTCTGTTCTGGAAGTTTTAGGGTACAATAGTATATATGGGTGCAGGGGGTACGTCGGAGGAGCTACGGGGGCCCCACGAGGCAGGGGGCGCGCCCCCCACCCTCGTGGGCAGCCCGTATCTCTCCTGACGTGCACTCCAAGTTCCCTGGGTTGCTTTCCTTCCAAAAATAACTTCTCCAATTGATTTCGTTCCGTTTTGACTCCGTCTGATATTCCTTTTCCTCGAAACACTGAAATAGGCATAAAACAAGAAATCTGGGCTAGGCCTCTGGTTAATAGGTTAGTCCCAAAAATAA
Source organism: Triticum aestivum (assembly GCF_018294505.1). Lineage (NCBI taxonomy): Eukaryota > Viridiplantae > Streptophyta > Magnoliopsida > Poales > Poaceae > Triticum > Triticum aestivum. The sequence goes on from NC_057795.1 coordinate 566,826,824, forward strand.
TATAAAAGTGGATAATAAAGCCCAATATTGCCTAAAACAGTAGATAAAGTAGCATGGAGCAATCAAAAATTATAGATACGTTGAAGACGTATCAAGCATCCCCGAGCTTAATTCCTGCTCCTCCTCAAGTAGGTAAATGATAAAAAAAATTGATGCGGAGTGATACTTTGGCATAATTTCAATGTAAATCTTCTTAATTGTGATATGAATATTTAGATCCGAAAGATTCAGGACAAAAGTTCATATTGACAGAAAAATAATAATACTTCAAGCATACTAATCAAGCAATCATGTCTTCTCAAAATAGCATGGCAAAAGAAAGTTCATCCCTACAAAATCATATAGTTAGGCTATGCTTCATTTTCGTCACACAAAGATGTTCCCAACTTCTATACCCCCGATGACAAGCCAAGCAATTGTTTCATACTTAAATAATCTCAAACTTTTTCAACCTTCACGCAATACATGGATATAGCACTATGGGTGGAATAGAATATGATGATGGGGATTGTGTGGAGAAGACAAAAAAGGAGAAAGTCTCATATTGACAAGGATAATCAACGGGCTATGGAGATGCCCATCAATTGATGTCAACATGAGGAGTAGGGATTGCCATGCAATGGATGCACTAGAGCTATGAATGCTCAACAAAAGAAAACTAGTGGGTGTGCATCCAACTTGCTTGCTCATGAAGACCTAGCGCATTTGAGGAAGCCCATCGTAGGAATATACAAGCCAAGTTCTATAATGAAAAATTCCCACTAGTATGAAAAAGACAACTTATGAGACTCACTACATGAAGAACAAGGTGCTACTTTGAAGCACAATATATGAGACTCAGTACATGAAGAACAAGGTGTTACTTTGAAGCACAAGTGTGGAAAAAGAGATAGTAGCGTTGCCCTTTTCTTTTCTTTTTTTTTGGGCCTTTCTTTTTTTGGCCTTTCTCTTCTTTTTTGGGCCTTTTTTTGGCCTTTCTCTTTTTTTTATTTGGGCAATGCTCTAATAATGATGATCATCACACTTCTATGGATTACAACATAAGGATTACAACTCGAAACTAGAACAAGATATGACTCTATATGAATGCCTCCAGCGGTGTACCGGGATGGTGCAATGAATCAAGAGTGACATGTATGAAAAATAATGCATGGTGGCTTTCACAAATACGATGTCAACTACATGATCATGCAATGGCAATATGACAAAAGTAATGTATGTCATGATGATGATGGTGGAAGTTGCATGGCAATATATCTCGGAATGGCTATGGAAATGCCATAATAGGTAGGTATGGTGGCTGTTTTCAGGAAGATATAAGGAGGTTTATGTGTGATAGAGTGTATCATATCACGGGGGTTTGGATGCACCGGCGAAGTTTGCACCAACTCTCAAGGTGAGAAAGGGCAATGCACGGTACCGAAGAGGCTAGCAATGGCGGAAAGGTGAGAGTGTGTATAATCCATGGACTCAACATTAGTCAAAAGAACTCATATACTTATTGCAAAAATTTAGAAGTCATCAAAAATCAAGTACTACGCGCATGCTCCTAGGGGGATAGATTGGTAGGAAAAGACCATCGCTCGTCCCCGACCGCCACTCATAAGGATGCACAAGCCAGGTACACTTCATGTTTCAAATTTGTTACACAACTTTAACCATACGTGCATGCTACGGGACTTGCAAACTTCAACACAAGCATTTCTCAAATTCATAATCACCCAACTAGCATGACTTTAATATTATCACCTCCATATCTCAAAAAAATTATCAAGCATCAAACTTATCTTAGTATTCAACGCACTCAAAAGAAAGTTTCACATATCTTGAATACCAAGTATATTAACATTAAGAAAATTACCATGCTATTAACGACTCTCAAAATAATATAAGTGAAGCATGCGAGTTCATCTATTTCTTCAAAATAAAACTACCACCATGCTCTAAAAGATATAAGTGAAGTACTAGAGTATTCTAGCAAATTCCAATTCATGTATGGCTCTCTCTCATTAAATAATTCAGATCTTGATACTTCATTCAAACATCAAGCAAATCTAAAGAAAACTACAATGCAAGGATAGCACAACTCATGTGAAGAAGCAAAAACTTAGGCTCAACCGATACTAACCGATAGTTGTTGAAGAAGAAAGGTGGGATGCCTACCAGGGCATCCCCAAGCTTAGATGCTTGAGACTTCTTGAAATATTATCTTGGGGTGCCTTGGGCATCCCCAAGCTTGAACTTTTGTGTCTCCTTAATTCCTCTCATATCATGGTTTCTCTTTTTATCAAAAGCTTCATTCACAACAAACTCAACAAGAACTCGTGAGATAGGTTAGTATAAACCAATGCAAAACCTTATCATTTTCTACTGTAACAAATCACTAAAATTATTATTCCACATTGAATACTAAATGCCTCTGTATATTTAATAATCCTATCCTCAAATAGAATCATTAAACAAGCAAAAATATGCAAACAATGCAACCATAACAGCAATCTGCCAAAACAGTACAGTCTGTAAAGAATGCAAGAGTATCAATACTTCCCTGACTCCAAAAATTATGAAATAAAATTCCCACTGTAATAAATTTATCAGAGCTTAATATGCAAAAAGATTCAACGTTATACCATTTCTGACTTTTCTAGGGAATTTTTGCAACAGCGGTAAACTTTTTGTTTTCAAACAGCAACATGTATACTAGCAAAATAAACATGGTAAAGGCTATCCTTGACACTTTTATTGAAACTAAAGATGCAAAACATTATTATAACTAACACCAAGCAAATACTAACAAAATAAAATGACGCTCCAAGCAAAACACATATCATGTGGTGAATAAAAATATAGCTCCAAGTAATGTTACCGATGAACGAAGATGAAAGAGGGGATGCCTTCCGGGGCATACCCAAGCTTAGGCTCTTGGTTGTCCTTGAATATTACCTTGGGGTGCCTTGTGCATCCCCAAGCTTAGGCTCCTGCCACTCCTTATTCCATAGTCCATCGAATCCTTACCCAAAACTTGAAAACTTCAACCACACAAAACTCAACATAAAACTCGTAAGCTCCGTTAGTATAAGCAAATAAAACCACCACTTAGGTACTGTAATGAACTCATTCTAAATTCATATTGGTGTAAAACTTACTTTATTCTAACTTCTCTATGGTTCATACCTTCCGATACTACTCATAGATTCATCAAAATAAGCAAACAACACAATGAAAACAGAATCTGTCAAAAACAGAACAGTCTGTAGTAATCTGTATCAAACGTATACTTCTGGAACCCCAAAAATTATGAAATAAATTTATGGACCTGAGCAATTTGTCTATTAATCATCTTCAAAAATAGTCAACCTAAAAGGACTCTCCAGTAAAAAATGGCAGCTAATCTCGTGAGCGCTAAAGTTTCTGTTTTTCACAGCAAGATCACATAAACTTCACCCAAGTCTTCCCAAAGGTTCTACTTGGCACTTTATTGAAACAAAAGCTATAAAACATGATTACTACAGTAGCATAATCATGTGGACACACAAAACAGTAAGGATAAATATTGGGTTGTCTCCCAACAAGCGCTTTTATTTAATGCCTTTTTAGCTAGGCATGATGATGACAATGATGCTCACATAAAAGATAAGAATTGAAACATAACGGGAGCATCATGAAGCATATGACTAGCACATTTAAGTCTAACCCACTTCCTATGCATAGGGATTTTGTGAGCAAACGACTTATGGGAACAATAATCAACTAGCATAGGAAGGTAATACAAGCATAGCTTCAAGAATTTAAGCACATAGAGAGGAAACTTGATATTATTGCAATTCCTACAAGCATATGTTCCTCCCTCATAATAATTTTTAGTAGCATCATGAATGAATTAAACAATATAACCAGAACCTAAAGAATTCTTTTCATGATCTACAAGCATAGAATTTTTAATACTCTCCACATAAGCAAAATTCTTCTCATTCGGAATAGTAGGAGTATCATAAGAGACTTGAACACTAAAAATTGTTTCCACATTAAAAGAGTAATGTTCAGAAAAAGGGTAATCATAATCATGACAAGATTTGTAAATATAATAATCACTACTTTTTATAGCATAAGTTTCATCACGATAATCATCATAAGTAGCAACTTCGTTCTCATCATAATCGATTGAAACCTCTCCCAAGATAGTGGAATCACTAAATAAAGTTGACACTCTTCCAAATCCACTTTCATATTCATCACAATAAAATTCAACATCCTCCAAAATAGTGGGATCACTACTTCCTAAAGTTGACACTCTTCTGAACCCACTTTCATCAATATAATCATCATAGGTAGGAGGCATGCTATCATCATAACAACTTTGCATATCAAAACATGGGATGCTAAAAATATCATCTTCATCAAACATAGCTTCCCCAAGCTTGTGGCTTTGCATATCATTAGCATCATGGATATTCAAGGAATTCATACTAACAACATTGCAATCATGCTCATCATTCAAAGATTTAGTGCTAAACATTTTAGAGATTTCTTCTTCTAGCACTTGAGCACAATTATCCTTTCCATCATACTCACGAAAGATATTAAAAAGATGAAGCGTATGAGACAAACTCAACTCCATTTTTTTGTAGTTTTCTTTTATAAAATATACTAGTGCTAAAACAAGAAACAAAAAGATTCGATTGCAAGATCTAAAGATATACCTTCAAGCACTCACCGCGCCAAAAAAGAGCTTAGTGACGGAGTGTGAGTACCCTTTACCTAGCCTCATCGGCAACGGCGCCAGAAAAGAGCTTGATGTCTACTACACAACCTTCTTCTTGTAGACGTTGTTGGGCCTGCAAGTGCACAGGTTTGTAGGACAGTAGCAAATTTCCCTCAAGTGGATGACCTAAGGTTTATCAATCCGTAGGAGGCGTAGGATGAAGATGGTCTCTCTCAAACAACCTTGCAACCAAATAACAAAGAGTCTCTTGTGTCCCCAACACACCCAATACAATGGTAAATTGTATAGGTGCACTAGTTCGGCGAAGAGATGAAGATACAAGTGCAAAATAGATAGTAGATATAGGTTTTTGTAATCTGAAATAATAAAAACAGCAAGGTAACAAGTGGTAAAAGTGAGCATAAACGGTATTGCAATGATAGGAAACAAGGCCTAGGGTTCATACTTTCACTAGTGCAAGTTCTCTCAACAATAATAACACAAATAGATCATATGACAAGCCCTCAACATGCAACAAAGAGTCACTCCAAAGCAACTAACAGCGGAGAACAAACGTAGAGATTATGGTAGGGTACGAAACCACCTCAAAGTTATTCTTTCGGATCGATCCATAAAAGAGTTCGTACTAGAATAACACCTTAAGACACAAATCAACCAAAACACTAATGTCACCTAGATACTCCATTGTCACCTCAAGTATCCGTGGGCATGATTATGCGATATGCATCACACAATCTCAGATTCATCCAACCAACATAAAAGTACTTCAAAGAGTTCCCCAAAGCTACTACCGGAGAGTCAAGAACATGTGCCAACCCCTATGCATAGGTTCATGGGTGGAACCCGCAAGTTGGTCACCAAAACATACATCAAGTGCACATGATATCCCATTGTCACCACAGATAATCACAGCAAGACATACATCAAGTGTTCTCATAAAGACTCAATCCAATAAGATAACTTCAAAAGGGGAAACTCAATTCATCACAAGAGAGTAGAGGGGGAGAAACATCATAAGATCCAACTACAATAGCAAAGCTCGGGATACATCAAGATCGTGCCATAGAGGAACATGAGAGAGAACACGAGAGAGAGAGAGAGAGATCAAACACATAGCTACTGGTACATACCCTCAGCCCCGAGGGTGAACTACTCCCTCCTCGTAATGGATAGCGCCGGGATGATGAAGATGGCCTCCGGTGATGGGATCCCCCTCCGACAAGGTGCCGGAACAGGGTCCCGATTGGTTTTTGGTGGCTCTAGAGGCTTGCGGCGGCGAAACTCCCGATCTATCTTTTGTTCTGGAAGTTTTAGGGTACAAGAGTATATATGGGTGCAGGGGGTACGTCGGAGGAGCTACGGGGGCCCCACGAGGCAGGGGGCATGCCCGGGGGGGTGGGCGCGCCCCCCACCCTTGTGGGCAGCCCGTATCTCCCCTGACGTGCACTCCAAGTTCCCTGGGTTGCTTTCCTTCCAAAAATAACTTCTCCAGTTGATTTCGTTCCGTTTTGACTCTGTCTGATATTCCTTTTCCTCGAAACATTGAAATAGGCATAAAACAACAAATCTGGGCTGGGCCTCCGGTTAATAGGTTAGTCCCAAAAATAATATAAAAGTGGATAATAAAGCCCAATATTGCCTAAAACAGTAGATAAAGTAGCATGGAGCAATCAAAAATTATAGATACGTTGGAGACGTATCATTCATCGACATACGGGGTCACCAAGGTAGAGTTCAGTAGAACTGTGTACTGTGCTTGAGACCAAGAATATCCGTCCCTGCATATTATTGAGTCCCCTCCAAGCGTGCCTTTTCCAGTCAGTCTCCCCTCATACCGCGATTTAGGGAGACCTATCTTCTTAAGGCCAGGAATGAAGTCAACACAAAACCCAATGACATCCTCTGTTTGATGGCCCATGGAGATGCTTCCTTCTGGCCTAGCGCGGTTACAGACATATTTCTTTTGGACTCCCATGAACCTCTCAAAGGGGAACATATTGTCTAGAAATACGGGCCCCAGAATGACAATCTCGTCGACTAGATGAACTAGGACGTGCGTCATGATATTGAAGAAGGATGGTGGGAACACCAGCTCGAAACTGACAAGACATTGCGCCACATCACTCCTTAGCCTTGGTACGATTTCTGGATCGATCACCTTCTGAGATATTGCATTGAGGAATGCACATAGCTTCACAATGGCTAATCGGACGTTTTCCGATAGAAGCCCCCTCAATGCAACCGGAAGCAGTTGCGTCATAATCACGTGGCAGTCATGAGACTTTAGTTCTGAAACTTTTTCTCTGTCATATTTATTATTCCCTTTATATTCGACGAGAAGCCAGTCGGGACCTTCATACTAAGCAGGCATTCAAAGAAGATTTCCTTCTCTTCTTTGGTAAGAGCGTAGCTGGCAGGACCTTCATACTGCTTTGGAGGCATGCCTTCTTTTTCGTGCAAACGTTGCAGGTCCTCCCGTGCCTCAGTTGTATCTTTTGTCTTCTCATACACACCCAAGAAGCCTAGCAGGTTCACGCAAAGGTTCTTCGTCACGTGCATCACATCGATCGAAGAGCGGACCTCTAGGTATTTCCAGTATGGTAGGTCCCAAAATATAGATTTCTTCTTCCACATGGGTGCGTGTCCCTCAACGTCACTCGGAACAGCTAGTCCGCCAGGACCCTTTCCAAAGATTACGTGTAAATCATTGACCATAGCAAGTACGTGATCACCGGTACGCATGGCGGGCTTCTTCCGATGATCTGCCTCACCTTTGAAATGCTTGCCTTTCTTTCGACATTGATGGTTGGTCGGAAGAAATCGACGATGGCCCAGGTACACATTCTTCCTGCAGCTTCCCAGGTATATACTTTTGGTGTTAGCTAAACAATGCGTGCATGCATGGTATCCCTTGTTTGTCTGTCCTAAAAGGTTATTGAGAGCGGGCCAATCGTTGATGGTCACGAACAGCAACGCCTTTAGGTCAAATTCCTCCTGTTTGTGCTCATCCCACGTACGTACACCGTTTCCATTCCACAGCTGTAAAAGTTCTTCAACTAATGGCCTTAGGTACACATCAATGTTGTTGCCGGGTTGCTTAGGGCCTTGGATGAGAACTGGCATCATAATGAACTTACGCTTCATGCACATCCAAGGAGGAAGGTTATACATACATAGAGTCACGGGCCAGGTGTTGTGATTGCTGCTCTGCTCCCCGAAAGGATTAATGCCATCCGCGCTTAAAGCAAACCATACGTTCCTTGGGTCACTTGCAAACTCATCCCAGTACTTTCTCTCGATTTTTCTCCACTGCGACCCATCAGCGGGTGCTCTCAACTTCCCGTATTTCTTACGGTCCTCACTGTGCCATCGCATCAACTTGGCATGCTCTCCGTTTCTGAACAGACGTTTCAACCGTGGTATTATAGGAGCATACCACATCACCTTCGCAGGAACCCTCTTCCTGGGGGGCTCGCCGTCAACATCACCAGGGTCATCTCGTCTGATCTTATACCGTAATGCACCGCATACCGGGCATGCGTTCAGATCCTTGTATGCACCGTGGTAGAGGATGCAGTCATTAGGGCATGCATGTATCTTCTGCACCTGCAATCCTAGAGGGCATACGACCTTCTTTGTTGCATATGTACTGTCGGGCAATTTGTTATCCTTTCGAAGCTTCTTCTTCAATATTTTCAGTAGCTTCTCAAATCCTTTGTCAGGCACAACATTCTCTGCCTTCCACTGCAGCAATTCTAGTACGGTACCAAGCTTTGTGTTGCCATCTTCACAATTGGGGTACAACCCTTTTTTGTGATCCTCTAACATGCGATCGAACTTCAGCTTCTCCTTTTGACTTTCGCATTGCGTCCTTGCATCGACAATGACCCGGCGAAGATCATCATCATCGGGCACATCGTCTGGTTCCTCTTGATCTTCAACAGCTTCCCCCGTTGCAGCATCATTGGGCACATCATCTGGTTCCTCTTGATCTTCAGCAGCTTCCCCCATTGCAGCATCACCGTATTCAGGGGGCACATAGTTGTCATCGTCCTCTTCTTCTTCGCCGTCTTCCATCATAACCCCAATTTCTCCGTGCCTCATCCAAACATCATAGTGTGGCATGAAACCATTGTAAAGCAGGTGGGTGTGAAGGATTTTTCGGTCAGAGTAAGACTTCGTATCCTACATTTAGGGCATGGACAACACATAAAACCATTCTGCTTGTTTGCCTCAGCCACTTCGAGAAAATCATGCATGCCCTTAATGTACTCGGAGGTGTGCCTGTCACCGTACATCCATTGCTGGTTCATCTGCGTGCATTATATATAATTAAGTGTGTCAAAAACCATTACAGAACATCATGAATAGATAATTAAGTGATCAAATTAATAGAAGTTCATCATCACATTAAAACCAAAGTGCATACATAGTTCTCATCTAACAACATAAAGCTCTCCAGAGCATCTAAATTAATTAAACCATACATTGAAACTACATAAAACATTTCAATGCGAAAACAAATGCGATCATAATCGCAACCAAGGTAACAATTGATCCAACGGCATAATGATACCAAGCCTCAGTATGAATGGCATATTTTCTAATCTTTCCAATCTTCAAGCGCATTGCATCCATCTTGATCTTGTGATCATCGACGACATCCGCAACATGCAACTCCAATATCATCTTCTCCTCCTCAATTTTTTTTATTTTTTCCTTCAAGAAATTGTTTTCTTCTTCAACTAAATTTAACCTCTCGACAATAGGGTCGGTTGGAATTTCCGGTTCACATACCTCCTAGATAAATAAAATCTATGTCATGTTGGTCGGCATAATTTTCATAAACAATAAATGAAGCAATAGTTACAAAGATAATATATACCACATCTGAATCATAGACAGGACGAGGGGCGATGGGGGCGGATACCAAAACCATCGCACTATATAATAACAAGCAATAAAATAGTAAGAAAATTAGACAAGTATCTATCTAAAGCAAGAATTTTTTTCTTTCATAAAGAAGATAAGAACAAGAGGCTCACCACGGTGGTGCCGGCGACGAGATCGGCACGGGCGATCGACGACAGTGAAGACGGGGACGGGGCGTGACGAGCCGCTAATATAAACCTAGACAAATCTCGGGAAAAATAGAGTTCGGAGGTCGTGCAAAGGAGAAAGCTTAACTAGTGTGGCTCAGGCATTTCATCGAACACCTCATGTGCATAGGAGGTGAGCTAGAGGACCACAAAGCCCTCCCCTCCCCGGCCAGAGAAAAACAGAGTAGTGGAGCGCTATGCTCGCGGGCGAGGGTATATATAGGCACCTCAATGGTCCCGGTTCGTGGCATGAACCGGGACTAAAGGGCAGCCTGTTGTCCCGGTTCAAGCCACCAACCGGGACCAATGGTGGTGGGCCAGGAGCCAGGCCCATTGGTCCCGGTTCGTCCCACCAACCAGGACCAAAAGGTCCAGACGAACCGGGACCAATGGCCCACGTGGCCCGGCCGGCCCCCTGGGCTCACGGACCGGGACCAATGCCCCCATGGGTCCCGGTTCTGGACTGAACCGGGACTAATGGGCTGACCCGACCTGAACCAAAGCCCTCTTTTCTACTTGTGCGGGAAGAAGCCAAACAATGGACCCAAGCCCGAGACTCGGTTCTTTTGTTGCAAGGGAAATGGTCACTGGAAGCGGAACTGCCCCAAGTACTTAGCGGACAAGAAGGCCGGCAACACCAAAGGTATATGTGATATACATGTTATTGATGTGTACCTTACCAGTACTCGTAGTAGCTCCTCGGTATTTGATATCGGTGCGGTTGCTCATATTTGTAACTCAAAACAGGAGCTGCGGAATAAGCGGAGATTGGCAAAGTACAAGGTGACGATGCGCGTCGGGAATGATTCCAAGGTCGATGTGATCGCCGTCGGCACGCTACCTCTACATTTACCTACAAGATTAGTTTTAAACCTCAATAATTGTTATTTAGTGCCAGCTTTGAGCATGAACATTGTATCTGAATCTCGTTTAATGCGAGATGGCTACTCATTTAAATCCGAGAATAATGGTTGTTATATTTATTTGAGAGATGTGTTTTATGGTATGCCCCACTGGTCAATGGTTTATTCTTATTGAATCTCGAACGTGATGTTACACATATTCATAGTATGAGTACCAAAAGATGCAAGGTTAATAATGATAGTCCACATACTTGTGGCACTGCCGCCTTGGTTACATTGGTGTCAAACGCATGAAGAAGCTCCATGTAGATGGACTTTTGGAGTCTCTTGATTATCAATCATTTGACACATGCGAACCATGCCTCATGGGCAAGATGACCAAGACTCCGTTCTCCAGAACATGGAGCGAGCAACCAACTTGTTGGAAATCATACATACTAATGTGTGCGGTCCAATGAGCTTTGAGGCTCGCGGTGGCTATCGTTATATTCTCACCCTCACAGATGACTTAAGTAGATATGGGTATGTCTACTTAATGAAACACAAGTCTGAGACCTCTGAAAAGTTCAAGGAATTTCAGAGTGAGGTGGAGAATCAACGTGACAGGAAAATAAAGTTCTTACGATCAGATCATGGAGGAGAATATTTAAGTCCTGAGTTTGGTACGCACTTAAGGAAATATGGAATAGTTGCACAACTCACGCCACCTGGAACACCTCAGCGTAATGGTGTGTCCGAACATTGTAATCGCACTCTATAGGATATGGTGCGATCCATGATGTCTCTTACTGATTTACCACTATCATTTTGGGGATACGCTTTAGAGACAGCCACATTCACTTTAAATAGGGCACCGTCTAAATCAGTTGAGATGACACCGTATGAATTATGGTTTGGGAAGAAACCTAAGTTGTCATTTCTAAAAGTTTGGGGATGGATGCTTATGTCAAGAAACTTCAACCTGAAAAGCTCGAACCCAAGTCGGAAAAATGCGTCTTCATAGGATACCTTAAGGAAACCATTGGGTATACCTTCTACCTCAGATCCGAAGGCAAGATCTTTGTTGCCAAGAATGGATCCTTTCTGGAGAAAGAGTTTCTCTCGAAAGAAGTAAGTGGGAGGAAAGTAGAACTTGATGAAGTGCTACCTCTTGAACCAGATAGTAGCGCAGCTTAGGAAGATATTTCTGTGGTGCCTACACCAACTAGAGAGGAAGTTAATGATGATGATCAAGGCACTTCGGATCAAGTTGCTACTGAACTTCGTAGGTCCACAAGGACACGTTCCACACCAGAATGGTATGGCAACCCTGTCCTAGAAATCATGTTGTTAGACAATAGTGAACCTTCAAACTATGAAGAAGCGATGGTGGTCCCAGATTCCAACAAATGGCTTGAAGCCATGAAATCCGAGATAGGATCCATGTATGAAAACAAAGTATGGACTTTGATAGACTTGCCCAATGATCGGCGAGCCATAGAAAATAAATGGATCTTCAAGAAGAAGACTGACGCGGATGGTAATGTAACCATCTATAAGGCTCGGCTTGTCGCTAAGGGTTATCGACAAGTTCAAGGGGTTGACTACGATGAGACCTTCTCACCCGTAGCGAAGCTGAAGTCTGTCCGAATGTTGTTAGCAGTTGCCGCATTCTATGATTATGAGATATGGCAAATGGACGTCAAAACGGCATTCCTTAAGGAAGAATTGTATATGATGCAGCCAGAAGGTTTTGTCGATCCTAAGAATGCTGACAAGGTGTGCAAGCTCGAGTGCTCCATCTATGGGCTGGTGCAAGCATCTCGGAGTTGGAACATTCGCTTTGATGAAATGATCAAAGCGTTTGGGTTTATGCAGACTTATGGAGAAGCCTGCGTTTACAAGAAAGTGAGTGGGAGCTCTGAAGCATTTCTCATATTATATGTGGATGACATACTATTGATGGGAAATGATATAGAACTTTTGGAAAGCATAAAGGCCTATTCGAATAAGTGTTTTTCAATGAAGGACCTTGGAGAAGCTGCTTACATATTAGGCATCAAGATCTATAGAGATAGATCGAGACGCCTCATCGGTCTTTCACAAAGCACATACCTTGATAAGATATTGAAGAAGTTTAATATGGATCAGTCCAAGAAGGGGTTCTTGCCTGTTTTGCAAGGTGTGAAATTGAGCACGGCTCAATACCCGACCTCGGCAGAAGATAGAGAAAAGATGAGTGCCATCCCCTATGCCTCAGCCATAGGGTCTATTATGTATGCCATGATGTGTACCAGACCTGATGTAAACCTTGCCGTAAGTTTGGTAGGGAGGTATCAAAGTAATCGCGGCATGGAACACTGGACATCGGTCAAGAATATCCTGAAGTACCTGAAAAGGACTAAGGATATGTTTCTCATTTATGGAGGTGACAAAGAGCTCGTCGTAAGGGGTTACGTAGATGCTAGCTTCGACACAGATCTGGATGACTCCAAGTCACAAACCGGATACATATATATTTTGAATGGTGGGGCGGTCAGCTAGGGCAGTTGCAAACAAAGCATCATGGCGGGATCTACATGTGAAGCAGAGTACATGGCAGCCTCGGAGGAAGCACATGAAGCAATCTGGATGAAGGAGTTCATTACCGACCTAGGAGTTATTCCCAATGCGTCGGGCCCGATGACTCTCTTCTGTGACAATACTGGAGGTATTGCCCTTGCCAAGGAGCCCAGGTTTCACAAGAAGACCAGGCATATCAAGTGTCGCTTCAACTCCATTCGTGAAAATGTTCAAGATGGAGACATAGATATTTGTAAAGTGCATACAGATCTGAATGTCGCAGATCCGTTGACTAAACCTCTTCCACGAGCAAAACATGATCAACACCAGAACTCTATGGGTGTTTGATTCATCACAATGTAACTAGATTATTGACTCTAGTGCAAGTGGGAGACTGTTCGAAATATGCCCTAGATGCAATAATAAAATGGTTATCATTATATTTCCTTGTTCATGATAATTGTCTATTGTTCATGCCATAACTGTATTGACCGGAAACCATAATACATGTGCGAATACATAGACCACAAAATGTCTCTAGTGAGCCTCTAGTTGACTAGCTCATTGATCAATAGATGGTCATCGTTTCCTGACTATGGACATTGGATTTCATTGATAACGGGATCACATCATGAGGAGAATGATGTGATGGACAAGACCCAATCCTAATCATAGCACAAGATCGTGTAGTTCATTTGCTAAAAGCTTTTCTAATATCAAGTATCATTTCCTTAGACCATGAGATTGTGCAATCCCAGATACCGTAGGAATGCTTTGGGTGTACCAAACGTCACAACGTAACTGGGTGGCTATAAAGGTACACTACAGGTATCTCCGAAAGTGTCTGTTGGGTTGGCATGAATCAAGACTGGGATTTGTCACTCCGTATGACGGAGAGGTATCTCTGGGCCCACTCGGTGATGCATCATCATAATGAGCTCAATGTGACTAAGTTGTTAGTCACAGGATCATGCATTATGGAACGAGTAAAGTGACTTGCTGGTAACGAGATTGAATGAGGTATTGGGATACCGACGATCGAATCTCGGGCAAGTAATGTACCGATTGACAAAGGGAATTGTATACAGGATTGATTGAATCCCCGACATCATGGTTTATCCGATGAGATCATCGTGGAACATGTGGGAGCCAACATAGGTATCCAGATCCTGCTGTTGGTTATTGGCCCGGAGAGCTGTCTCGGTCATGTCTGCATGATTCCCGAACCCGTAGGGTCTACACACTTAAGGTTCGATGACGCTAGAGTTGTTATGGGAATGAGTATGTGGTTACCGAATGATGTTCAGAGTCCCGGATGAGATCCCAGACGTCATGAGGAGTTCCGGAATGGTTCGGAGGTAAAGATTTATATATGGGAAGTCCAGTTTCAGTCACCGGAATAATTTCGGGGGTTACCGGTATTGTACCGGGACCGCCGAAAGGTGTCCGAGGGTCCACCGGGTGGGTCCACCTGCCACGGGGGACTCAATGGGCTGAACAAGGGTGGGAACCAGCCCCCTAGTGGGCTGGTGCGCCCCTCCCAAGGCGCCTAGGGTTGAAAACCCTAGGGGGTGGGGGCGCCTCCCACCAACTTGAGGGGCAAGCTCCCCCCCCCCTTGCCCCCCCTAGATGAATTCTAAGGGGGCCGGCCCCCTCTCCCCTTTCCCCTATAAATAGTGGGGGGTGGGAGGGCTGCCATACCCTTCCCCTGGCGCAGCCCTCCCCTTCTCCAACTCCACCCCCTCCTCCGTAGTGCTTGGCGAAGCCCTGCCGGAGAACTGCAAGCTCCTCCACCACACTGTCGTGCTGCCAGAGCTCTCCCTCAACTTCTCCTCTTCCCTTGCTAGATCAAGAATGAGGAGACGTTCCTGGGCTGTATGTGTGTTGAACGCGGAGGCGCTGTCCGTTCGGTGTTAGATCGGATCTTCCGCGATTTGAATCGCCGCAAGTATGACTCACTCATCCGCGTTCTAGTGACGCTTCCGCTTAGCGATCTTCAAAGGTATGAAGATGCTCATCCTCTCCCTCTCTTGTTGCTAGAATCTCCATAGATTGATCTTGGTGATGTGTAGAAAATTTTGAATTTTTGCTACGTTCCCCAACAGAGATCTATTCGATGTAATATTCTTTTGCGGTGTGTTTGCCGAGATCTGATGAATTGTGGATTTATGATTAAGATTATCTATGAATATTATTTGGTTCTTCTCTGAATTCTTATATGCATGATTTGATATCTTTGCAAGTCTCTTCGAATTATCGCCTTAGTTTGGCCTACTAGATTAATCTTTCTTGCCATGAGAGAAGTGCTTAGCTTTAGGTTCAATCTTGCGGTGTCCTTTCCCAGTGATAGTAGGGGCAGCAAGGCACGTATTGTATTGTTGCCATCGAGGATAAAAGGATGGGTTTTATATCATATTGCTTGAGTTTATCCCTCTACATCATGTCATCTTGCTTAATGCGTTACTCCGTTCTTACGAACTTAATACTCTAGATGCATTCTGGATAGCGGTCGATTTTTGAGTAATATTAATTAGTAGATGCAGGCAGGAGTCGGTCTACTTGACACGGACGTGATGCCTATATTCATGATCATTGCCTTAGATGTCATCATTATTATGCGCTTTTCTATCAATTGCTCGACAGTAATTTGTTCACCCACCGTAATACATGCTATCTCGAGAGAAGCCACTAGTGAAACCTATGGCCATCGGGTCTCTTTTCCATTATATGAAAGTCTCTTTTCCATATTGTTGAATCTCGTTTACTATTTTGCAATCTTTACTTTCAATCTATACATCAAAAATACCAAAAATATTTACTTTATTATCTCTATCAGATCTCACTTTTGCGAGTGACCGTAAAGAGATTGACAACCCCTTTATCGCGTTGGTTGCAAGTTCTTGATTGTTTGTGCAGGTATTCGGTGACTCGTATGTATG
The DNA here is from genome assembly GCF_018294505.1 of Triticum aestivum. Lineage (NCBI taxonomy): Eukaryota > Viridiplantae > Streptophyta > Magnoliopsida > Poales > Poaceae > Triticum > Triticum aestivum. Next base: position 566,842,989 of record NC_057795.1, read on the forward strand.
TCGTCTCCTACTGGATTGATACCTTGGTTCTCAAAAACCGAGGGAAATACTTACACTACTTTGATGCATCACCCTTTCCTCTTCAAAAGAAAACCAACGCAAGCTCAAGATGTAGCAATGACTAATACGTCGGAGGAGGAAACCATACCTGTCATCCACGAACCACGAGCCCAACACATGTTTCGTCTTCCAGATGTTCTCGATGCAGACCACAATTTGCATCCGCTCCTCGACTACCTCCCAGGCTCCGCGCCGATGTTGGGGCAGACGTCGTTGCAACGACGGAGCTCGAGGACACATGTCCACCACAAGGATGCCGCCGACGCCACGACATCCCCGCTTGAACAGACTGCTTCCCAGATCCTTCACCAACCATAGAGATGATCACCTCGCCGGAGAAGAATCCGGAGCTTCTTTATTCAGCATCGCCATCGCCGCCGCTGAAGCCAAGATGTCGAACGATCCAAAACCATAAGCTTCTTGGGCCGTAAAATCTAAAGTTAAAACGATCCACACGCGTGGGATCCGGCGACCCCCCTCGTCACCGACGACCAAAAGGTCACCGGCGGAGGAGAGCCGCCGGAAGACAACGTGGGAAGGAGCGGCACTTCTGATGGCAGGGGCTAGGTTTTGCTACCAGGTTCTACGTGGAGATTATGTACTGTCAAAAACACGGCGTATGAGCGATGTACACTGCACAATGTCCGTATTTTCACGTCACATCATAGTCAGCGACCAATCAAATTCCTGTGTACGGTGACTAAAGTGACCTCGCGAAGCAAGTTCAAGTACCGACAATGAATTTTACTCGAGTTAAGGCCAGTTCTTTTGGGCGGCTCAAAAATTAAGCTGCTTCTTCCCCGCTAAAAGAATAAGCCGTCCTATATATTTGTTGAGATTTCTAAATTAGTTATACTATAACTAGTTTAGAAGCCCCATGAACAAGAAAGACGGCTTATGAAAAAAGTTAGGAGGGGACGGCTTCGGGCTGTAAATCTCATCTAACATAAATGAAAGAAAGCGTAAAGCGACAAAACCCGCAGTCAGGCGGCGGCTACGTGTCCAGGCCAGAATACGCCAGCGCCGCCGCAGTTTCACAAGAAACCGGCAGCAGTTCCAGTTCCTCAGTCCACCGCAAGTTGCACAGCCCCAAATCTCAATCTTTGGCAAAACCCTCGTCTCCTCTCCCCCCATTCTCTCCTGAGATTCCCCTCATCAGATCGAGAGCTGCACAGTAGTGTTCCGCATTCGGATCGAGCAGCCGGAGGACCAACAACCATCATGGCGACGCACCACCCGGCCTCCCCGACCGGCGCCGGCGCCGGCGGCAAGTCCCCCTCCTCCTCGCCCTCGCCGCCGCCGGCCGTGCGCCTGGCGGCGTCGCAGGCGGCGGCGGTGGCGGCGATCCAGCCCAGCTCGCCGCGCTACTTCTTCTCCTCCCTCGCCGCCTCCTCCTCGCCGCACCGCCGCATCGCCATCGCCGTCGACCTGTCCGACGAGTCCGCCTTCGCCGTCAAGTGGGCCGTGCAGAACTACCTGCGCCCGGGCGACGCCGTCGTGCTCCTCCACGTGCGCCCCACCTCCGTGCTCTACGGCGCCGACTGGGGCTCCATCCCCGTCACCGTCGACGACGGCGACGAGAAGGGGGGAGGAGGCGCGGCGCCGGCGTCCGGGGACCCGGAGGAGGACGCGCGCAAGAAGCGGGAGGAGGACTTCGACGCCTTCACCTCCACCAAGTCGCAGGACCTGGCGCAGCCGCTCGTCGCCGCGCAGATTCCCTTCAAGATCCACATCGTCAAGGACCACGACATGAAGGAGCGCCTCTGCCTCGAGGCCGAGCGCCTCGGCCTCTCCGCCATGATCATGGGCAGCCGCGGCTTCGGCGCCTCCCGCAGGGCAGGTAATGGCAGGCTAGGGAGTGTCAGCGACTACTGCGTGCACCACTGCGTCTGCCCCGTGGTGGTTGTCAGATACCCTGATGACGCCGGAGCGTCGGGCGGTGCCGAGTCTGTGGGGGATGAGCTAAGGACGGTGCCTGAGAACGAGGTGGTGTTCCATGAGGCACCAGAGGGGCAGAAAGGTCTGTTCCTTTGCTTCACCTCGTTTGTACTTTCCATTGCATAGTTTTGTTTGCCCATGAAGTAGGTATGAAATGTTATGTGTTACTAGTATTCAGGGTGGCAAATTCAGAGAAGTAAAAATTTGGACACTGGAAATGATTAGAGTGCGTTTGATAGTGATGGCAAGGAAGAAGACACATGATGAAGAGTGTCGCTATTAGTAAACCCGTCGCATTGTGTTAGTCATTAGCACTAATTCACTACAGAAGTCCGGTGAATAGCCCAGCCAATCTGTAAAGTAGCGGAAACTGGAAATGCATAGCCCAGTGAAAATGAAAGTAAAAATTTGGACACTGGAAATGATTAGAATGCATTTGATAGTGATGGCAAGGAAGGAGACTGGCTATGCTAATTAGTAAACTGGTTGCATTGCATTAGCACTAATTCACTACAGAAGTCCAGTGAATACCCTAGTGAATCTGCATAGTAACGGAAACTGGAAATGCATAGACTAGTGAAAATACCATAACACAAAACAGGTTGCCTCTGAAACTGTGAATTAGCAAAACCGTTGTACAGAGAATAGCATGCCAAGCTACATTTCACATTGTGTTGCCTTTCTGCTCTGACTGAGTCGATATTTGACCTGTGCGCTGTTTGCTTAGTTGCATTTGACATCACTACTATCTATCATATGCATACCTAGCAGATATGCACTTCATTTATGAATTTGATTAAGCTGCTTTCATTATTGGATGATGGAGCTTTGAATTCTCTTTTGTATGCTGAAATTTGCTAAAGTTGTCTTCTCATACGCGATAAGAATGGAGGATTGCTGCAATTTATCTAACTGAAAGCCTCAAAAAAGGAAACGGTATTGTATATTGTAGATCTAGTGAGTTTTACCCGCTCACCATTTGCAGATACTGAAGTTGCAGTTTCATTGGGGTGGATTCGAGAAAACACCTTACTAGTCACTGTTATGTTTGTTCATCTGTATATCTTAGAAAATCATAATGCAAACTTTTTTGTGTTTGATGGAAACTGATTTCATGAGAATATGTGGAGGAAGAATGAAAGAGGTCTTTCAGTTACCTTTAGGTAGACGTAGACTTATATCGAATTGTGCTCAGAATCTTGTCATGTAGCCTATCATTTGCGCTTGTAGTTCCAAACCGACAATAGTGCCCAATGTAAGATGCATGGACATATATGTAAGATGCATGGGCATATCCAGACGGCATCATCTGGAAAGGTGAACTTACTGCTTTAAAGAGTATATTGTCTTCCACACAAAGTCAGATGCTCAGACTTGAAAACACCTACTAGTCTTGGGCATACACACCCTGAGGCACTGCCTTCTGATATGCTTATCTTTTGGTTGAACATAAGAAAATAAAACTCATAATATTTGCTTGCTTTCATTACGTGCATCCCACCATAATATGTGCAGCATAACATTGACATTGCTTGATCGCTACCTAGTTGGTGTCTATTTCAGGCTGTATGCTCCTTTGTTATTGCTGATGTTATTCTGTGTACTGTCTTGTTGGTTGGTGAGTTTATTCGTGTGCTCATATCATGAATAAGATTTGGATTTCTCCTGTCTTGACAGAAAACTGAGGGTAATAGCAAAGCACCGAGCAGCCAGATGAAAGAGGAGAGACCAAGTCTTGCTTGATGCCAAACCCCCTTGTAACTGAGTGGTCTTTCCACTCTGCTTTGCACTTCTGAGTTTGTATCAGACTCATGTAGATCATGGACCAGTCCTTGCTGTTTCGCTTCCTGAGAATTGAAATGAGAATAATGTTATTCTACATATGGTAGCTGTTAACCTGTTGTATGAATGTTTCTGCTTGGCCCCCCGGAACATGATTTCGTATGCCGACTTGTTTTTATTGCCATTGCCCATTGGTGACCAATCCTATGTTTTTTCGTTTCTCCGATAAGTGTAGATTATTGGTGGATCTTGGTTGCTTTGCTGTTGGAAAGAAGTGCTGTTTTTCTGCATATAGGAGCTACTGTGTTTCTACTTGCCTCGCTGTGTTCATTTGGTTACCTATTTTGCACGGGGCAGTTTTTGTAGACAGGCATAATCACAGATTTTGCATGGGGCAGTTCCTGCATATAGGAGTCGGGGTCGCCGGTCTGCAGATTAGTTTGCTCAAATCTGAGCTACCACCGGCTCTTTTTTCAGAGAGAGAAGCTACTACAGGCTCTTGTGTGCAATGGATCATGGCTTCCGAGCAAATACCGAGTTTCTTGGCAAATCTTCCAGCCTTGCCTTGCTTGGTGTCTCCTTTGGAAACATAAAATTTTATGTTGAATACACATGCACAAAGAAAATATTGACTTAGGGACTGTTCGGAGTCTCTCTGCTTCACGCTGCCGCTCCTGGAGCTGGCGGAGTTTTAGTTCAAAACTGCGGAGTGAGTGAATGGGCACTCCTCATATTCCTAAAATCCATACATCGACAAAACTCGGGAGAAACAAAAAGAACAAACATACAAAAATCTTGTTCAAAACAAAACCAGATCCTACTCCAGGGGAGGAACATGCATCTCCCTTTTTCCTTCTCCGTGCAATTGTTCCTGTGTGCCTTACTACTAGATACATCCATTTCCGAGACAAGTAATTCCAAACGGAGAGAGTATTTCTTTGTGCAATGCCTAGAAAAGGACACCATGCCCAATGCAACAACAATTATAATTTTCTACAGGCACTGAAAATTACCTTCTTTTTTCAACTGCCACGGATTATTTCGTGAATAGTTGTTTTGGCGAAATTTTGTTTTGCTTTCCTGTCAAAAGGATTATTATTCTGTTTTAACAAGGTCCATGAATTATTTTGTGAACACACCCCCCCCTTCCCCCCCACTTCTCCCGTCTCTTCTACCCCCCCCCCCCTTCATCATTACATATTCATACTTATAATTTACATAAAATTTATACTAATAAATATGTGTAATTTTTTATATATTAATGACTTAAAAATGACTAGCACGTATGCCCGTGCATTGCAACGGGAGAGTTAATTGGTGTGTCCACCGAAATATCCATCAAACGACTGGTGCGAGCAGAAATTCATTTGATAGTCTCGGACGTCGTTCCCTTCTCGAGGCATCGTCGTTGCAGGTCACATCAACCTAATCGGGAAATTCTGGGGGAAACCCTAAATCTGGGTCTACCGGATCGGACGATGACGGCGCCTTCGGTGTCGTTCTCCCTCCTGGTGGTATCGTTTTGGAGCAAGTGCTAATTGGAGGGGACAAGAAGAGGAGCGGTGATTCATCTTGCCCATTGATGACGGCGGATCTCGGCGGCGTGGCGCAGTGGAGACTCGGCGCCCGATGCACGGAGATGGACTCGCGCAGTAGGGTGACGATGTTTGGCGTCGTGGTGGCGTCGGCGGCAGTTAGACCGGGCAAGGTAGATGCAGCAGTACACCCCTAAAGATGCATTGGTGGCAGGTGGCTGCGGCGGCCTCATACCCGGCAGTCGTCCTGGTTGAGCAGCACGCCGGACTGGTTGGTGTCCATACCCGCAGGCGTCCTGGTTGGGACCTCAGGTCTTAGATGTTAGGTTTGGCTGCGAGGTTTGTTTGGTATTAGGCCCAGACTATCAGCGCCCCTTCATCAATTGGATAGGAGTAGCGACAGATATTGCTTAGACGGTGGCTTTAGTCTTACTGTTGTATGACTTTGTAAGGGCTTGTGTTAATAATTAATAAAATGGTTGTATGCATCGTTCAGATGCAGAGCCGGGGTTATTTCTCCTTTTCTAAAAAAGAAGAAGCATGCTACACATACAATACTTTTGGTATGGTTTTCGTACGACGATTCTGATCTTAAAGAGCCTTATACCATGGCATTATTTTTATGTTGAAACAATGCTCGAAATTTGCACCAGGAAAAAATCTTAAAGAAAGGTTTCTGTTAAACGCGTTTTACACCATCTCTTCATAAGTTTGAAGATCAATAAAAAATGTTCGCGTCTGAGCGAAACAACCCTAGTTCGTTGCATGCAACTCGACGCTTACATAGCGCCTCTCGCCTTTCTGATTGAATTGTTTTTGTTGCACATTACGGTCCCACACTAAGCCTTCAAGTTTTAATAGATAGCCCAGCTCAATCGGGTTCGAGATCACAGGAATAAATTTAATTTTTTCACGGCAGAACTCTTTCGCATAATGACAATGGGTGAGGGTTCGGCCCATCGCCTATGTGCAAGATGTTCGACCAATGAACCAAATAAATCGAAGCCAAATGATGGATCATTTTTTTTCATTTTCTGGTTCTTTTCTTTACGTACGAAAAAACAGGAGTAAGAAACGTACATTATATATAAAGGTATATAGAAAAGAAAAGTACTAACTAAAGGTGCATCAAAAACATAATTTAAACAATTATTAACATGCATGATAACATCATATTTAGAATCTATACATTTTTCTGAGAGGTTTTCATGTATAACATGTTAAAGTTAGAGTTATCATTTAAAAAATATGAAAATTTCAACAAATACTTGAATCTGCGTAAAATAAAAAGGTAAAAAAAGTAGCTGGGCCAAGATAGTATAAAGGCAGCAAAAAAGAGTGAGAACCTGGGATCAAGCCCAGCTCTCCCCGATGGCGGAGCAACGCCCTAGCCAGTAGGCTGCTTGTGTACTTGGATAATGTCAGGGGCTAGCCGTAAATGATCCGAACGCAACCGGCGGCCACCTAATAAAAAATGTACTGTTTGTCACTTACGGTGGCATTGATGGGTAATTTCTATGAACTTTAGGAGTAATTTTCGTGACGTATAACTAGAAGCGACGCTTTATTATTAGAAAAAGATTCTTAATGTACATTGACATCAAGGTTCCCCTTTTCATGTTAGCATAATATTTGAGGTTCGCATATAAATATGATGATTTGTCCTAAAATATTTAAAACGAGCATCAGACCTTTTCTACTTATGACCAGCACAACAACACAAAAGAATGCATACATAAAAATGATTTACGCCCTTTTTATGTTGTATATATGCCAAATACGTGTAACTCATTTTCTCAGTATTTTTCTAGATTTTTTTGACATTTTCTATGGCTTTGTTTGAGAAAATTTGAGGGTTCGTCTTTTCAGAACCATTTTGAGGGGTCCCTTTTTTTAGGGGCATTACGGCACATTCCTTGGGCTGAGCGGCGGCCCATTTCTTTCTCCTTTTTCTGCCCGTCCGGCACCACCGCAGGCCAACGTTCCGAATTCAAACCACCCGACCCGACCAACCCGAGTGCCACTGACACGAAAACAGAGTCGATTTCGAAGCGAAACTGCGCCCCCCTTGCTCTGCTCCCCTCCGCCGGCGCTCCACTCCCCCGCACCCCGCCGGGATCCGGAGGTCGCACGACGCGCCACGATGCAGCAGCAGCAGCCGGCCCTCCTCGGCACAGGTCCGTCCGCTTCCCTACCTCCCCTCCCCCCTGCACTTTCTCGAATGCTCGGTCGATTCCTCCTCGGCGTTGTGCTGGCGGCCATGGACTCGCCTCACGGCTGCCGATTTTTTGTGTGCGTGCGGTGCAGGGGGAGGCGGCGGGTGCTGGGACATGATGATGGAGGACACGCTCATGTCGCAGGGCGAGCTCGCCTCCATCGACGCGCCTCGCTTCGACGGCACGGACTTTGAATCATGGCAGGTCATGATGAGAGGCCACCTGGGTTGGTCTCACCCCTTGTGTGGAGCATAGTGGAAGCCGGCTTCTCTTGTGCGGATGAGGCAAATCCAACGGACCTCGAACTGAGGAAGATGTACTACAATGCCCAAGCCATGAACGCCATACACTGTGCCCTCAGCGATGATCAGCTCTACCGGATCTGGCACCTTGATACCGCCAAGGAGGTCTGGGACGCTCTCCAGGTTATGCATGAAGACACCCCGACCGTCCGTCGGTTGAAGATCAAACAGCTGAGGGAGAAGATGAAGTTGTTTGCGTGGAGGAAGGGCGAGTCTGCCGATCAAATGCATACAAGGCTCTGGAATTTGGCCATTGACCTGAATCGCCTTGGTTGCAAAGAGGTGGACGATTCCTATGTCGTGTGGACGATGCTTCGTGCTATGACGCCTAGGAAGCCAGCCTTTGTGGACGGCATTCGCCAGGAGCCTGGCTTTGAAGAACTCACCCCTCTGGATGTGCTCCACAACTTCCAAGTCTACGACTGCAGACAAGAGCTATCCAGAATAATCATGCGCGGGTACGCGAAGGCGAAGGCGAAGGCGGACACTGTCACACCGAGCGAGCCCGACGACGATGCAGATTGCTCCGGAGAAGCGCCTCGCTTCGATGGCACGCACTATCTATCATGGCAGCGTAGGATGAAATTCCATCTGCTTAGCATTGACCCTCTAGTGTGGAGAATTGTGGAAACTGGCTTCTCCTGTGTAGATGAAGCAAATCCAACGGCTCTTGAAAAGAGGAATTGGCAGCACGACTACCGAGCTAGATGTGCCTTACAGTATGCCATAGGTGATGATCAATACATTCGGATTTGCCGGTATAAATATAAGAGTGCTAAGGAGATTTGGGATGCTCTCCGAAAATTTAATGAAGCGGTTGGTAAGTCAAAGCTCAGTTCACTGAGGATGGATATGAACTTCTTCGTCTTAGGAGAAGACGAGTCCCCGAGTGACATGTATACAAGGCTCAACAATTTGGCCAATGAAATGAAGGGTCTCGGGTGCAAAGAGATGACTGATTCCTATCTTGTGGAGAAGATGCTTTTTGCCATGACACCAAGGAACCCAACCATGGTTTTCCTCATCCATCAGAAGCATAACTTTGAACTACTCACCCCTCAGGAGGTGCTTGCAACCTTCCTCCTCTACGGCGGGGAGCAAAAAGAACCCAAAGTCACGAGGGGGCATGCATTGCCACGCTCAAGCAAAAAGGTCAACGCTGCCTTGAAGGCCAAGCAAGTCCAAGTGGAGGAATCTAGCGATGATGAAAACGACCATGATCAAGACCAAGAGCAAATTCAACAAGGAATGCAAGAATTGGCTCTCTTCATGAAGAAATATAAAGGGTTTCTTAGAAAGAAAGGCTGTGAAACAAGAAGTAATTTCTCTGACAAGTTCAAGATGAGGAAATCAAAGAGATATTGCTATCAATGTGGTGATTCCAATCATTTCATTGCTGATTGCCCGAAGAAAGAGGACAAGAAAGAAGAGGAGAAGAGCAAGTACAAGAGGGAACCATTCAACAACAAGGGCAAGCCATACAAGCCGGAGGGGCAGAAAGGTTTGTTTCTTTGCTCCATCTTGTACCTACCATTCCATATTTGCCATGAAGTAGGTAATGAAATGTTCTGCGTTACAATGACGGGGACCGATCTGACATGGATTCAGGGTGGCCAATTAAGAAAACAAAAAACTGGACACAAGTGTCCGGTGTCTGAGTAACATTGCAGATGATTTTAATGCGTTGATATCAATGTCAAGGAGACACAGGATGAAGTATTGGTAATTTGGTATTAGTAAAAGCAATTTAATTACTGAGTGATAATGTACTTTGGTTGTGATAGTGTACCTGAGACTCTTACCAGCCCTAAGATTCAGGCCTTATCTGATAGTGCACTTGAGTCTAATTTGATTACTGAGCGGGCAATATAGTTCAGGCAAATTAATGAAGTGATATGACTTTCGGAATGTGTATGGTAGTGCAAATTGGAAATGCATAGTCCGGTAGAAATACCAAAACATGAAGCCGGTTGCCTCTAGAACTCTTAATTAGCAAAACAGTCGTATGGACAACGGCATGTGAAGCTACATTGCACATTGTCCTGCCATTCTGCTCTGACTGAGTCAACTTTTGACCTGTACACCATTCTAAGCATCTGGCATTATTTTTATTCTTTGCATACCAAACGGTTATGCAGTTCGTATATGAACTAAATTTAAAATATTATAAGTTTTAGAGTGGTTGGTCTTTTTTAGAACCGTTCGTTGATGTCGATCTAACGGCAGACAAATACGAAGTACTGGGTAGTACTCTGATGAAAGTACGCGAAAGTACTAAAACGAGTGGGGCCAGTACTCGTGACAAGGTGGGGACGCGTTTTAATCTAGGGACAGTTTAGTCCTAGGAAAATTTGCACGCGCCGCCCCTCTCGTCGAATGCATAACCGCCGCCATGGTGATTCACATTCCACAATTACTCATCGGCGGCCATCTCCTCCCTCTCCTCCAAGTCCACCTCAGTCATCTCCTCCTTCTTGCCGCTGCAACTTCGCTCCACTCAGGCAACCCCCCACCCACCCCCACCCCTCTTACACGGCAGATCGAGCTGATGGCCGGCGAAGAACACCGACTTCGTGCAGATCGCCGGCGGCGACCAGGTCAAGTTGGCCAGGTTGAGGGAGATCCGTTCTTGATTTGACAACACAAGGCAGATGAACTGGACGGCAATGGCCACTCTCAAGAATATGACGAAGAAGGAGAGGGCAAAGCTTTGCCCCCCGCCCGCACAACCGATTGACAAGATCGAGATCCTCCTCTGGGCGATGGAGCAGGCCAATTCGTCCAGCGAGTGGACCAGGCGGAGGTGGTGGGCGTTTAGATCCAGGGTAGAGCATCCACTGGATCAGGAACCCACCGTGCACGAGGTGCCGTTGCAGATTGTGCAGCCTCCAACCGAGTCACCGGAGACTCCGAAGCGCAAGATGAGGAGGACAGTGGTCGCGACCTCGCTTCCCCGCCGTTCTCCACGCTTCCCTCGCCGCTCTCCTCGTCTGAACGGCGGCGGTAGCTATGTTTAGAGTAAGCTTCCCCACTCCTCATCTTCCTACTGCTCGTGCTTACATCGTGGTGATACTGATCGTAATAGCTCAGAGAGGGAATGCTAGATGGCATTTTAATCTCAATGAATTGCATGAATATTTGAGTACATGGATTTGGAGGATGGATTATGATGTATGTGAACCCTAGGCATCATATGAACCCTAGGAAAAATTAGTAATGTTCTAGTGGTAGACACTGAAATATTTCGGTACACACCGGTAGGCACTGAAATATTTTGGAACTGCCCTAGGCAAAATTTGTAATGTTGTAGTGGTGGACACTGAAATATTTCGGTACACACCGGTAGGCACTGAAATATTTCGGTACTGCCCTAGGCAAAATTTATAATGTTGTAGTGGTAGACACTGAAATATTTCGGTACACACCGGTAGGCATTGAAATATTTCGTTACTACAATTTCAGTACACGCCGATGCACACTAAATTATTTCAGTACTGCAGTTTCAATACACACTGAAATATTTCAGTACTGCAAATTCTATACAAAGTTGGCATTTTGTCATTTATGTGTGAATCAATCCATGCATCATATGGCATAACTTTGTACATGAGTTTGGGTCAATTTCATGTCTATTTATTGTTAAAATTATTGTCATGCCATGAAACACAAGACAAGTCACTGACCCAAGCTTGCAAAGATGACATATCAATGTTGCTGATATGCACATTTTCACCAAGTCTTGTGTCTGAATTAAAACTGAGCATTTTTTCTTGATGGTATCCATGGATCTAGAACTCCTATGAATTTGCTCATGTTGGATGTTTTATTCTCCATCATTTGTACTAGCATTCAGTGCGATTAGATGCCATGACAAGACCCCTAGCATATTTATTTTCTTGCCTCCAACATCACATGTGTATTTTGCAGGAAAAAACCTGGAGTTCACCAGGCTGGCTGAAGTTGTGAGGCTGGGAGGCTGATGGTGCTGCTACTGGCTGATCCTTCTTCTTTCAGTTTTTGTTCGTCATTTATCAAGCCGTTGGACCAGGGCTACTTCCCTATGTGCTGTTAATGTATTAAGTAGTTCCTTCGAATTTGTAGTATTAGTTAGTTTGAATGTGGAAGTACCTTAATTTTTGGAACAAAATGTTGCTATGTAGGACCAAGGGTTTCATACCTTAATCTTTGGATAATTAATTATGTGAACTATTAGATGTGGCGCACAACGAAACGCCTCTACCATTGATACTATAGTTCAACATGTCGGTCCAATTAGAGACCAGCCACTACCATATAGAATAGTTAGCATTTCATACTACAACCTGGCACGTACAAAACATCACACAGTGGAAGCACATCCCTAAGCACCTTGCATTGTACAAGGTCTTAGAGACCAGCCTCTACCATATATAACAGTTACCATGTCACACTACAGCATATAAAACATCACACAGTGGAATAATCATAGCTAGTAGAGCATTAGGTACCAGTTAATAATAGTTGCAATCCATCACAAGCAATAGTACCTAGATATGAGTAGATATAGGTACGGTAATACACGACAAGTACTCACAAACAAGAGCTGACATAACAAGTTCATTTCACATTGATACATGGCCCACCCCAGTTCTAAATGAGGTGGATGGTGATCATCATCCTCAAGTCATGGCGACGGGTGTTCGCAACAGTGAGTAGGATGGCCTGTCCTACCCGAAGATTCTTGGCACGAAGGAACTTCTTCCACCCTGCCCTGCTCAAGACAGTGCGACCGTCCGTGTCCACTGCATAGGCACAGCTGGTGATGGAGCCCATTCTGGTAAGGCGTAGTCCAGCAGCCATGCCTTCTTCGCCCGGGTCGATGCCACAACTATCAAGTAACCTCTTAGGTAATTTCTGAAAACAGTTGACATGATATATGATCATGTCACGTGCAATTATCAATAAAGCATACACTTCAAGACACATATATCATTGGATTCAACACTGAGCATATATATCATCACATCACTACACTATACGCCAAGCATCAAATTACTACAGTAATTAGGCATATCATTAGATTACTCCGTACACTAAGCATATCATCGCATATTACTACACTACATGCATGTCATAAAATTCTTCACTAAATGAATTCTAAACTTGGCCTCTCATCACAATACTACAACATGCATATCATATGAAGTACTACACTAACTAAGCATACATATCATGTAATTACCACACTAAGTAACATACCATGATATGCCGTTTAACATTCGTCCTTGTGAGGCGGGTCACGAATGGCTTCCCTAGGTAGTCTTCACGTAGCGGAAGCATGTCCCAGAGGTTGCCGATTTCCTCGTCGCCCAGGCTGAGTCCTTGGGCATACATGTATTCAACAAGTGGGTTCTCATCATCATCTGAATCAGCACCATCTTCGTCCTCGTGAACTTCATCTTCACTATCCGGAATGAAATTTAGATAGATAACAGAAATCCTGGGCCTACCTCTTCTGAAGGAGAAGCTGATCAATTCACCCCCAGTAAGACGCATGCGGGCGATGAAACGATCCCAATCATCTCCTCCTATCTGGGTTATCTTTCGCCCCTTCTCGACCTGCATAGTGTATGGGCCCCCAAGAGCGTCGAAGGTCACGGTGTCTGCGACGAGCTCATTGAATGCCAATCTCACATTGCATGGTATGATCTGTGTAAGATAAAAAAATAGCAGACACAATACATTAGTGCAAATAGCAAAAAAACAAAAAGAATGTACTGTCAGAAGGTTCATATAAATTATTACCGCTGCAACAACAAAAGAAGGCTGGAAGTAGATGCCGAACAACGTGGCAGTAGAAAGGCTGGTCCGGCACCGTGAGTTGCAGCGTCCACATTGTGCTTCCTCCATTCTACACAGAACATGTTGAACTCTAAGTTGAATTGTACATAGTACAATACAGAGATCATACATATAATAAATCATAGTGATAACATATACTGGCAATGGCCAATCAATCTATTTTCTATCATCTATGTAATAAAGCAATGACAATGGCAATGGCAATGCCCGGTTCATCTAAACCTGGGAATAGTTGGGCATCGAAACTTAAACCACTCCAATCCACGGCACACATCAAAACCAAACCAATCCAGATATTTTCATTTAGAATCTAGACCAAACCGAACTATACATGCGCGTCATCCAACCCAGTCCAAACCGTTTTCAACTTCCAAAGGTTCAAACCGTAGACAAAGCCATATGCGAGGGCACGTCATGAATCTAGATCAGACATGGCGTCAAAGCTCGAGAGAGCCGACGAGCTCCGGCCGGCAACTGCGGCTCTTGGATTTGAAGCAGTAGTAGGTGGTAGTGGCGGCTCAAACTAATTGATTGATTTGGTCTCAAACCATATAAACCAAATCAAGATCCAATCCAAAAACTAAGTTTCAGTCCAAACCAATCGGCTCAGATCCGCCTCCGTAGGGAGACGCGTTTGGGGAAGGGAAGAAGAGTGGAGATCTGACGTACTTGCCGTAGTTGGCGGCGGCCGCGCACCGGCAGCGAAGAGAGGGGTCGTCGGCAGATGGCGGCGGAGGCGGCGGCGCTGGTCGAGAAGGGGAGAAATAAAGATGTGGAGTGGTTGAGACAGGGAGAAATAAAAATGTGGTACATGTGGTGGCTCAGTTGTGTGGATGACAAGGGGACCCACTTGTGAGACCGATAGCAATTGATGGCAAACCGTAGGAGGTGCACGACCGCGTGCACGACCGCCACGTCCCCATGTGGAATCGGGACGGCCGGGTGGGTGTGTCAAGTCAAATCGGCACCCGCGGCTTCTCGGTAACTCCAAGAGGCAGGAGCAGTGCCTTTCTTCCCCAAATCGGGTAGAAAACCCTCGTCCTCTCCCGAACCATACCACCCTCTCTTCCTTCCTCACCACCTCACCACCCTCTCCTCCTTTGTCACCACCCTCCTCCCTTCCTACGCCTCCCTCCTCCTGTCTTCGACCGACGATGAAGCGCGGGCGTGAAGATGCGGCGGACGAGCCGGAGGCAACCATCGGAGCAGAGCAGTCTGCTACCGTGGCTGCAGCCGTGGGTGGAGCGGCTGAGTCCGCCGTAGCGGTGGAAGCTGGAGGTGCAGCGACTGTTGTGCCTGCTCCCGCTGCCATCGCAGCCGTCGAGGCACCCGTCGGCGAGCACAAGGTCGGGGAAGATCTGGAGGAGGAGGAGATGAGAAGGCGTAAGCGCAAGGTGTATGACAAAATCGAAGAGCTCATAGAGGAGAACGCCATAAAGGAGTTCGACCTAGATAGCAGGAAGGGCAGCGACTTCGACGAGGATGCCATCGACGAGCTATCTGAGGTAGTACTCTGTTTTTTGCTCAGTTTTTTTCATGACATTGGGGGTTTTTCTTGTTAACTAGATGAGCATCAATTTCACTTGGGCGTTCTAGTTGTACATATGTAGGATTGTAGGGATCTAGCATAGATCTTCATGTTGGATGTGGATTTTTAAATCTGATTCACATTCTGATTCCGGCAGATACTCTGGTTTTTTTTCATGGCATTGGGGTTAGTCTTGTTAACTAGATGAGCATAAGTTTCACAAGGGATACATTAATGAAAGAAGTGGGGTAATAAACCCAAATACAAGAAAATGTTCATGGCAGGGATACATTAATGAAAAAAGTGGGTTAAACAATGGATATATGGCAGGATTCTCCATTGGCTTCCCCAGAACAGTGACTAAATGTTGCAGTTCCTGATTCATTATAGTTTATGTACATGAATTAATTTGCACACATGTTCATAGATGATTAGTTTGCACACATGTTCATAGATGATCCATTTGCAAATTCTATACAGATTTCCATTTTGCAAAGGAAGTGATCGCTCCCTTAATAATTATGGGCTGACATTACATATCCACTGGATACCGAAAAATCAAAACATCTCATCTACCCAATTTTCCATAGTATTTTATTTAGATGATCACAGCCACATCTCTCATCAATATGAGCAGTGAGACACCCCATAGCTCCTTTACCAATTTCCTTCTGAAAGTTATCAGGGTCTAACAATGTTGGAGAAGTAGTATTGCCGCTGTCAGAAAGAATAATTGTTTCTTCATTCCAGTAGATAGAACAAACCCCCCTTGTGTGAAACATGGAGGAGTACAATGAAGCCATTTTTCTGATTCCAATAAGAATTACACCTGTAACAAGTATCAAATATCATTAAACCAAGCCACTTCATGTAGTCTTTCATGTGTTAGTTATGTAATACTTGTGCACTAATCTATAAATGCAACTATTCCACCGTCCATAATTGTGCATGTCAATTTATTTGGCTCAATTATATATGTGCACATACGCCTTATTTCTAGCAAATAGGTAGTTGCCATGTTTCACATGTGTACTTTCAAAACATTGTAATTAAAGTCAATGTACCATAATATATCACCTGAGTTGTTCTATGTGTACTAATTCACTAATTGACAGGAGGATGACGACGACGTGGACTACAGCATGGACAGCAGGCACAGCAAGAGCCGGTACACCCTGAGGCATCTGATTGCTGGGAAGATCAAGTACCGTTTCTTTGGCAAGATTGGGTGCCCTTTCTGTTGCAAGGTGATCGGTGGCGGCATAGATGGCATGATCCAGCATGCCTTCAGCACTGGCAATGGACATGGCAAGAATCGTAGTGCCAGTACTCTGGCTAAACATGCTGCCTACGCACGCTTCCTTGAGATTGTCAAAGTCAATGAGCCGTACAACATGCATTGAAGAAGGGAGAGAAGTGATGTGCTGCTATAGTGCTGATGCTGCCCCAGGACCGCCGTGTCCTCTTATGTTATCTATGTTTCTTTGTTGTTGGAGTCTAAAACTGATGTCCTATGGTGTGTCTGAACCTATGCTGAGCGGTGGTTGATCTGCCGTTTATGTTAAGAATTTACTGCTACTCTGGTTTAGTGTTCCTAGTTGTTAATAATATTTTGGTGATGCATGTTTAAGCCTTGTGCAATGCTAGATGCTTAGGGTGGTGCTTAGAAAAATAAACAGGGTTTTTCTGATGCACCGGTGCATATTTGTACAGGAGAGACGCCTAGTTATGCGTCTACCCTGTACAAATAAGCACCTGTGCTTAAGAAAATCCTGGTTTATTTCTATAAGCAACTCCCCTAAGCACCTTGCATTGTACAAGGCCTTACCAACTCAAGTATTGTACGGTGGTCTATGTTATGGTTGCTGTGTTATTCTGCCGTATGGTGATGCATGCTAGGAACTCTAATAATATGACTATGGTAGTTATAGCTTGGCATGACTATGTTTAGTGTATAACTCAGCATGTTCCTGCCATATCTATGAGCAGTTACAACTGAACTATGCATTAATTTTTGACAAAATTAAAGCATGCAAATGATTGTCGATTCCACCTATTGCCAAATCAAGCTTTGTACTGATGATGCATTAGATATTGCAATAAGTAGAGGATGCTTATGATTGCCAAAAGTACCTATTTCCACTTTCTGATAAGAACTCAACGTGTATCAAATGATGCTAAAAGTAGAGCATGGGCATGAGAATGTATCAATGCATTAGATATTGCAATAAGTAGAGGATTCTCATGATTGCCAAAAGCACCTATTTCCACTTTCTGATAAGAAAACAAAACGTGTATCAAATGATGCTAAAAGTAGAGCATGAGCATGAGCATGTATCAATTAATGATCAATTGATGCTACCTATTTGTGTTTGAATGGGCTCAATAAAGCTGGTGCTGGTTTATGCTCTCTGCGTGACCGTGATGGTAACGAAGACACTTGGTTGGCTATGGTCTTGCTGTCAAATTTATGTTTTAGTTCTTTAAGACTCTTTGTTTTTGCTGTTTGCTCGGGATCGACTTGCTTTCTCGGGCGTCCACGTGCTCTCTTCCTTTTGGGGGAGTTGGGTGCACCATTTTCGGGGGAGTTGGGTGCACCGGTATCCTCCTGGGAGTTGGATGTGTCAGGTTCGTTCAAACCATCAGGATTGTTGACTAATTGTACGTCCTCTTCTGAAGCATCAGGTAGAACTGCTTGCTGGGCATCGTACACTTCCTTCTGTTTAAGAGAGAGTGCTGCGTTAGTTCTAATCATGATACTTGTGAAATAAATGATATATTCTTGATGTAGCGCTAACCGTTATGGGGAACTTATATGATTCGAGACGAAGCGCATTGCAATCTGAATGTAGTAAGGCTGTACATATTTTCCACCTGAAAATATCTATCCTTGCCTATATTGGATAACCGACAATGACGTCAGCATAGCTTTCAAGCTAAACAAAGTACAAATATAAATTAGGCATTCAATTACCTGGTTCAAAATATCGGTCATTTCATCCCCGTTCCATGACAACATGTACTACAGTGTCCAAACCGCACAGGAAGTCCTGCGATGTTTAGTTAAAGATCAGTAATCTTATTCGTGTACGCAAATAATAATTTATGAGGCCATGCGTACCCATAGGTCTGTTGTGGTATGTTCTCATAGCGTTTTTGGTCCATTCGGCAAAATTGATGTTCTTAGCTGGTGATATCAACCCTTTCTTGACAGCTTTGTCAATGCAGAACTGAATCGAGTCCACCTAGGGTACGACGAGTTATACATAGGGTTACGGTACTTTGGGAGCTCATGTTCCATGCGGATCAAAAGAGGCAGCAAGAGAACACTTACAAGAGAATCTTCCTTGGTCTTGTCGCAATGATAATTCATGGAGTTCAGAGTCTGAATTTCTTTTTTGTCAAAATTAAACATCATTAGCATCCAATGGTTTTGGTGTACATTCAGTGGGACATGCACCTGCAGTAAAATTCGGGTTGGGTTGAGAACCGAAAGTTGTCGTGTACGTAAACTATGAAAGTGTGGAAAACGTGTACCTTTCGGCGCCCTACAAATGTTCCTGCTACACGAGCTAACCATGAGGCTGCATGTCCAACAGGAACCACCCCCTTCATTTGTAACAGCTTTTCGGTTTCTTGAGGGGATATGATTGAGGTAGTATCATTCTCAATTTGGCTAATGCTAGCATATGCCATAATAACCTGCCAAATTTTCAATCATACAATAATAAGACAGTTGTTGCAGTAATGATGTAGAATAGAGTATAATGGGCTTACATCACCATAAATGTATTTGTCGTCCAAATTTCGCTTCAGATTTTCTGCTGTGAGGGTAATGTCTCTGATTCTAGCTATTTCAACAGGGTCGTATGTTTCGCGGATGTAAACGGCTGTCTCTATGTCCTCATGCGTGAATTTGTAATCATTACCAAAGACAGGCTTCATCAGAGTTAATTGTGGTTCCTCATTGTTTTCCGTCACATGTCTTGCACTTGGTGTACTCGAAGTCCCTGTCGTGACTTGGCTAGCCCTAGGAGTTCCTGTCAGGGATGAATTGCACACATTGACTTGATCCTACAATGAACAAAGGTAGTTCATCATTAGTTTGTTACTTTTAGATATTAACATGTTGGGCCATATTGATCACCTGCACGCCTCCTTTCTGTGACACTGATTGTCGGTTCCTTGTAAATTCGTATTTTAAGTCCTGTAACAATGCAAACAATAATGAACATGAAGGAACATATTCATAAAAAATACAAAATGCACAGTATGACATACATGGAGTTCCCTCCTTAAGTCTTTAATTTCGTCCTCGGCCTTCGACAACCTAGGATTAGTGCCAGTTTTAGTCTTCATGTCGATCAAGTCTTCACCTAGAGTCTGGTATTTGACATCAAATCTATGCTCAATTTCCATTAACTTCCTGCCTACCTTCTTTTCATGATCAGCAATGCGTGCATTCATGACTTCAACTACCATTTCAATCTGTGTAAACAAAATAAAACCCCGTTGATAACAATAGCTAAATGAATGAGGTTCCATGACACCTATTTGTGATATTGCAAAAACAAATAGTCTTTGGAGTACACACTTGCTGGCTACTAAATTGCTGTCCTTGTGATGGTGCTCGATACGAATCATGTTGATGCACATGTTCATCTTTTTTTCTTGGAAAATTATTAGAATTCTCGGACGGTCGTTGAGGAGCACAAATTTCCATGACAGCCTATTTTTTAAAATATAATGAACCATTAGTACCAAATAAAAAATCGGATATAGAAAGTTCAATTGTAGATAGGTACCAGCCCATTATGAAGACCTCCTTTCTCGTAAGCATCGCTTCTTATAGTAGCCATCATTTCGTCCCATCGTGCGATCAATGGAGGGGGTCTAGAAGCATATATTAATCGGCCACTACGCACGTGCTCCCAGTACCAATACTACACAATAAATTAGTTCATCACCATACAGATATGCAACAGAACAATAATTAAAGGACATTAAGTAGTGATCTAGCACTAACCTAGAGCAGAATTAGATTTCCTTGTAGATTTACGTGATCTCGATTTCTAAACTTGTGAACGGACTTGAAGAAGTGATTAAGTGTGAAACATCCCTAGTTAAATTTTCGAAGGTTTTCAAGATCTGTAACAAGGTTGAGATATTTCGAGTCCACATAATGTTGTGCTGTTGGTGCTAGAACAGTACCAATTGCGTACAGAATGAACCATCTCAGGAAATCACCGTCTGGGGCTTTGGAAGCTCGGATCGCCGTTTCAAGGTCAGAAATCAAAACTTGCCCATTGTTTGCATAGGCGGTAAACAATTCTGTGTCGGTTTGATTTTCCAGATGTGGCTCTATATCCTCCCCTTCTATCGGAATGCCAAATATACCTTGCACGTCCTCTTTTGTTATAGGAATTGGCGTTTTACCGATGGTAATGGATTTCGTGTCCATATCTATGCTCTTGGCTAGTCTAACCAACATTATGCGACGTAGAGTCACTTCATGCATCTGGGTTAGTCCGCCAAGACTGGTTTCTGATATGATGTACTTTTTGTGGTCTTCTGACAACAGTTTTATGGTTTTTCCGAACCTTATCTGTGAGCATACTAACTTCATATGACCATGCTTTTCGGCGAGTTCCTGTTACATTCCATTAAATAAAACTGAGTACACATGAATTATGTGTATGAAACGATTGTACACAAACAGTCAATTACTTACCGCATCGGTAGTTTCGGAGATGGGCTTTTCTCCATTATTAAGGTTCGTATCTGAAACTGACATTGCTGCCTCGTATGCAATGATAAAATCAGGCTCAATTAATCTGAACAAAATTGGAAAATGTATAACAAAATTAGCAGAGAATTAATTTTAACAAAATTAACTGGGTGATTTAACATATGATCCACTTATGGTTAAGCACAGAACCTATTTGGGTGCAAAACCTATGAGGGTTCAACAACTAAAGCATCGGCGGACAACGATTATAAAGAGTTACGATCAGCTAATACCTTATCTCGGAGATGGTGCCACCGAGTAGATGGCGGCGGTTAGTGCGTCGGAAACTATAAGTGCCGGTATAGCGCGGTCGACGGCGCAAAGGAAAAACGGCGCATTCATGCGAGGAGGAGGCGGCGAGAAGAACACTGACATCCGAGCCCTCAGATCACGTTGGCGGTGGGCGGCGAGTGGTGGCCGCCGACTCCTGTATTCCGTGGGCGACCGGCGTCTCCGATCTGATCTTGTAGCGGTCGTGGGAGGTGCGGACGGCCCGGGTGGTTAGAATGCGGAGCTGTAATCGCGGGATTTAGGGAGGGGTGGGCCGCGTGAGTTATGTGAGATTTGGATAAATGATATAAAGAAATAAGAAAATCTTGTGAACTCGGTGTGGGGTTTACGGGGTTTAGGGTTTAGGGGTTTAGGGTTATTAGGGTTTAGGGGTTTAGGGGTTTAGGGTTATCAGGGGTTAGGGTTATCAGGGTTTAGGGTTGAGTGTTTACATGCAAGCCCGGAAATGCGTGTGTCAGAGAACGTACTTGCATGTATATGTAGTAATGATCCCAAACTTTCTTAATGGCATCCCATGACCACATAGAGAATGAATGCATAATGGTTTCCATGTTGGGCAAAATTTTGAATGTTTATACGGTTTATTGGGGGGGGGTTAGGGTTATCAGGGTTTAGGGTTTAAGGGTTTTAGGGTTGACGGAACTATGTTTGTCTTACGGTGGACGTAGCACACACACCGGACATTGATGGAGCATTGGTCTACAATGGATTCCCTCCGGTACCATCGATCCGGTCCGTTGACAGGCTCGGCCGACAAACTTCGTGCCACATAGAGCATGCATCCATCCACTGGACCAGATCGATGTTTGGTTGGTTTCATACTGGTGAGGAACCCAACTAGTGCTTTCGGGGTGTTGACATTCTAGGCCGGAAATGCGCGTGTCAGAGATCGTACTTGCGTGTATAATCCCGAAAATCTTTCATGGCATCCCATGAGACCACATAGAGAATGCATGCATAATGGTTTCCATGTGGGGCAAAAATTTGAATGTTTTTACGGTTTAGTGGGAGGGGGGGTTTAGGGTTATCAGGGTTTAGGGTTTAAGGGTTTTAGGGTTGACGGAACTATGTTTGTCTTACGGTGGACGTAGCACACACACCGGACATTGATGGAGCGTTGGTCTACAATGGATTCCCTCCAGTACCATCGATCCGGTCCGTTGACTGGCTCGGCCGACAAACTTCGTGCCACATAGAGCATGCATCCATCCACTGGACCGGATTGATGTTTGGTTGGTTTCATACAGGTGAGGAACCCAGCAAGTGCTTTCGGGGTGTTGACATGCTATGCCGAAAATGCGCGTGTCAGAGATCGTACTTGCGTGTATAATCCCAAAAATCTTTCATGGCATCCCATGACCACATAGAGAATGCATGCATAATGGTTTCCATGTGGGGCAAAAATTTGAATGTTTTTACGGTTTAGTGGGAGGGGGGTTTAGGGTTATCAGGGTTTAGGGTTTAAGGGTTTTAGGGTTGACGGAACTATGTTTGTCTTACGGTGGACGTAGCACACACACCGGACATTGATGGAGCGTTGGTCTACAATGGAGCCCCTCCTGTAGCATCGATCTGGTCTGTCGACTGGCTCGGACGACAAACTTCGTGCCACATAGAGCATGCATGCATCCACTGAACCAGATGAAATGCGCGTGTCAGAGATCATACTTGCGTGTACATGTACCATCCATTCCATCCACTGGCTGGGCCGACAACCTTCGTGCCACATTGTTCACATTGTCCAATTAACACTTTGTATAGATTTTTTTGGTAAAAAATGAAAGAAATAATGCAACTAATCTAAACGTAACGTTTGGCATGTATCAAACCAAGATCTACTATTCCTCAAAAAAACCCAGTTAGCCACTAATTGCGCCAAACATATCTCGTAATTACCAACGAAAATGGGTTGACAATTATATCTGGAAATTCTTGGACTGAATTTATTGCTCTTCCTTTTTTAGAGAACATTAAGTTAGAATGGTGGGCGGCGGGTTGGCACGGGCACGGCGATGGCTCGGACTTGTGTGATATGTGGTTCGACCCGCGGTCAGTGCACATGTTTTGGAAGCCCTGAAAAGATCGCGCTCGTTAAAAAAACTTGCATCGAAGCGCATTACTTCAAAATAACTAATTAACCCTACAATCACGGATATATACCTTCCCATTCTACCGCATATCTACCCTATCCTAACCACCCCCATCTACCTTGTTTCTCCTCACATAGCCATCGCCGGGATCGCGCCATCGCTACTCAAGCGACCACGCCGACGCCGGATTAAAAAGGTCTCTTCCACGGCTTCTCTCATCTTCGATTGCAGTACTGATTATTTTTTCCATTGATTCGACCAACAAGTAATTTCCGAAGAGATTAGAAAATCCAGCTTTTGCCATAGTTGAGTAGTTCTGGTGTGATTCGAGTACAGGATGTCATGCAAGAGCTTTTTGATTGATAGTTTGTACTAGTTGATCGTACGAACTGATTATGAATATTTTTTCACGGTCGTATTGTTTCGAATTAGGTGGATGAGGGTGTGGATACAGTTTTCATACTATGGGTATATGTGTTGCTGTAGGGACCATGGTCTTAGAGGCGTATAACAACCGTGCGGAGTACGACAAGTCTTTGCATGAAGCGCGTCGGGAGATCGACTTGAAGGTGCAAAAGGATCGCGCTGAGGTAGATAAGAAACTGAAAAAAGAACGTTCATACATGGACAGGATGATAAAGGAGGAGCGTCAGGAGTTTTCCCTTAAGATGGCGAAGATGCGTCTTGAGATTGAATAAAAGTATAAGAGGGACTGTGAGTACATGGAAAAAAAGTTTTTCTTAGGCTACAAGGAAATGCATCAAACGTTGCAGAAGGACCGGAAGCTTGTGGACAGTATTATACAGATAGAGCGAGTCAAGATGGATGCCTATGTGTTGCAGGCACGTGCGGATATGGACAGTAAGCTGCTATAGGAGCGGTCGGACATGGATTATAAGGCCATGCTGGAGAAGGTCGCTTGGAAGGACATATGTTAGAAGACCGTGCGATCTCACGGCCACCCCGACAACATGTCTTCAATTATTCTCCCCCTGTAAGTATCTCGCACCGATTCTATATATTAAGGACCTACGTATTCTATGATACAAACATCTTCAATTTGTGGCAACCTTATGTCGGCGATTGTATGTAGGCTAAGCATCATGAGACGGCACAGTCGCCATTCACTCGAGACATTGCAATAGAGTCACCCGTTCAATGCCACATCAGTCCACCCCAACAACATATCGTCAATTCTCCCCTTGTAAGTACCTCGCAACGATGCATACCCAAGATATGGTATGACCTTTCTAAACTTGTGTGTAAACCCACTATCGACGTTTCATACGCAGGATAAGAAACATGTGATGGCAGAGTCCCCAGTCACACCACATGAAGGAAACATTCAACATAATAAGGTGAGAAGGTTTGAGATGGCACAATCCCCAGTCACTCCACATGAAGGATACATTCCACAAAAGCAGGTAACAACGCCGCAATGTTGCTATGCACATAAAAGTTATGTTTGGCCCTTTACTCATTGAATGTATTAACTCTGATGTGAGATACTAGGTGCTGGTCAAGGAATTTTTTGTTAGTAGGGATGATGAGATGTCACATGTCCTGAGAGCATACTTTGATGAACACCCGGTAGAAGTCAAAATTTTTGAACCCGCCAAAGTGACCTACGATCTCATTATGAGTGAAATGAGAGATAGTTTTGGTTGCAAACTTGTAGCAGAACTGTACTACTTCTTACCCGGGTCTGCGTGCAAGCTGCCAGAAGGAATGTTCTTGATTTCAGGACCAGATGATGTACAAAAAATGCTTTCTGATCTGAATGGCAGCAACACATGTCACCTGTACATTGTATACAATAGAACTACGGGTTGTTTTCCCGAGGATGAAATTGATTCCGAGGTTCAAATTTTACATGTTGCATGCATCTAGTTTATGGCTACGTCTTTTTTGAGTTCTTCCTAATACAATTCCTATGGTTTTCTACAGGAAGTGAGAATCCAAGAAATGGAGGGTCTTGCTAGAGAGTTGGCAGAGAAAGACCAAGAACAACTTAAGTTGTATGGTTACATTGATGTTAAAGAGAAAAAGATTGAAGCAGATGGGTCGTCGCCAAGCCCGACGCAATCTCCAACGACGCAACGCAAGAGGTCACTGGATTTTGGCAGTGCAGAAGACAATATGGAGTAGGCTCAATTGTTTTTCAACCAGTTTAAGCTTCAAACCAGGATTATTTAGTTGCAAACAAACCTTTTGTTTTCTGTTTCACACTATGTTCGCAATTATGGTACAATTTATTCATGATACAGTTCTTTGAACAACAATGCATGTGTTTTATGATCAATCATACAGTTGTTTCTGAGTTGTTTTTGAGATGGCATTGTGTCTAAAGAAGTTTCCATCTATAAAACTTGGCACGCAGACGCATTGGAATCGCGTATCACGCGAGAGGCGTGCGTCGCACGGGAGAGCGTCGCACGCGAGCTTGTTTTCGGGTAGAAATCATAACATATTTCGGATAGATAAAGTTCACGTCCGCCACCCGCGCATGCAAACCCACGTCGCCGCCATTCCCATGCATGCATGCCTCAGGCGCAGACAACGAGACGGCCCATCCGAATTAGGCCCATCCGAAGTAGGCCATTAGAACCCTCCCCCCACTCCACCTATTCCCTCGCGCTGTGGCCTCCCTCCCTCCATCGCCAGATCCCCCACTCGTCCCCCTCTGTCCGCCGCCCCTGCACGCCGTCGGCGACTCCACCCCCGCCGCCCCCGCCGCCCCCGCGCCCCCCCAACGGGATCGACCGGATCCATCTCCTAAACCACCGCAGGACAGCGCAGGTACCCCAGTTTCTGTTGACGTCTCAATGGTATCCATGCTGATAATGCTAGGTAGATCGACTGAGTGTAGCAATTTTGTGCCACCAATCCACTTTTCTGGAAAATTCTTGCTAGAAAACCATCTGAAACTTGTGATGCTTGCTACTATATAATATAGGACTTTTCAAAGTTGTGTTATGATGGCACTATTGGACACATACAGTAGAGCTGCGTTTTTAGTTGTTATACTTTCAGTTACCATCACTGCTTGGGAAAGGATGAATTGGATGCATTCAGGTCTGCAGTTGATAGTGTATCATCATAATGTAGGTGCTGTGTTGTGTGATTCTTCATGCTGAGAACTTCAGCTTTTTCAGTTATAGTGAAAGGCTTCTGTATAAAAAAACTACTAAATGATCACAAAAACTTCTAGACAACATTCTGTACGATTTGACCAAATCTTGAACTACATGATCACCAAAAGTTGAAGGATTTTGCATCACATCACAACCATAAGTGTTCTGCACCAGCATCATAACAATCACATAACTACATAACAAAAGCAAACTTGTTCATCATTACAAAAGCAAACTTGTTCAACATAACAAAAGCTAACTTGTTCAGCATTACAAAAGCAAACTTGTTCAACCACATAACTGCAAACTGAGACACATAATACCACAAACAACTCAATATCCCCAGTAGTAGGGGTCATCCCAATGATCCTCCGCCTCTTGCCAGTACTCCAAACCTTCTTTGACGATTTCGATTTTCTTCCATGCCTCGTAGGTGACGTACGCATCTTTCGCTACGTACTCGATGAGGTTGTTTGGCAGTGGGCTGTCCCCCCATAGTTTGTGGTCGAATTCCTTGTTGATCTTCTTCTTCATTTCCTTGTACGATGGGTGGATGAGGATGGCTGCAAACTCAGCCAAAGCCTGCCACTTCTTTCCATTTTTTGGAACTCTCCATTTGCGCTGCATGTCGACGTACTTGTCGGGGTTGATCTCCAAACCAGACAATTTCAGCTTCTCCTTGTCACCTCCAATGGAGAAGCCAACAAAGGTGTACAACTTCTTCTCCTGCTGGAGCGGGCGGAGTTCCTTGGGCCTGCATCAAATTAATCTGGTGCATCAAATTCATCTACTTCAAAAACTTCAGAAACTACTAATTAGACATAAAATTCAGAACTAGTATTGCATCTACTCCAGAACTTCAGAACTAGTATTGCATCTACTTCAGAACTTTAGAACTATTGCATCTACTTGAGAAACTTCAGAAACTTCAGAACTATTGCATCTACTTGAGAAACTTCAGAAACTACTAATTAGACAGAAACTTCAAAACTTTAAAACTAGTATTGCATCTACTTCAGAACTTTAGAACTATTGCATCTACTTCAGAAACTTCAGAAACTACAGAAACTACTAATTAGACAGAAACTTCAGAACTTCAGAACTAGTATTGCATCTACTTCAAAACTACAGAACTATTGTGTCTACTTCATAAACTTCAGAAACTACTAATTAGACAGAAACGTCAGAACTTCAGAAACTTTAGAACTGGATGTTTTTACCATTTGGTTGCCGTGGTGATGTGGTATACCAGGACGAGATCCTCCACGCATAACTGTAGAACTGCAGCCTTTTGCGGAGGTTCATCTTCCCTCGTATACTCGACATCAACGGCGATCAACCGAGAAAGCATGCCGCCGAGCCTCCTCCTGATCTCGCGGATCCTCTTGTCGGCTTCATCTGGATTGCTGGTGCATACGACATCCAGCTTCTCCTTTTTCAGGTGGATATCAACCATGAGCGGCACGGTGTAGTCCTGCTTCTGCCCGGGGACCGGAACGTCGTCGTCGACCACCAGCGGCTCCTTGCCAGACGCCTCACCTTGGTGATGCTTGGCAGACGGAGGGGAGTTGCTCCACGATGCCTCCGCCATTCTCTTGGCAGACGGAGGGGAGTTGCTCCACGATTCCTCCGCCATTGCCCTCCTGGCCAGCGATGGTGGAGGTAGAGGGGAGTTGCTTGATGGTGGAGGCAGAGGGAGGAAGATGGAGCGGCAATGGAATGAGGAGGGAGGCAGAGGGAGGCAGATTGAGCGGTAATGGAATAGGAGGGGAGTTCCCTGCGTCGTGGGGAGTTGCCAGTGGAGGGGAGTCGTGGGGAGTTGTCAGTGGAAGGGAGGCGTGGGTAGTTGCCTCGAAAACTCAAACGTCCTGCCCTTTGGCCCTCAAAAAATCTGGAGGGGAGACGTGGGCCCTTTGGTTTGTCCTGTTTCTGAAACAAAAAAAAATAACAGCCATATTTTGCTCTCACTGCAACCATATTAAGAGATCAAAAATGGCACCAAAAAGTCACTGCAGCCATCCTAAATGGCACGAAAACAGCACCAAAACAACATCAGCCAAAACAGCAAAAAATGCATCCATCGATCGTTCTTTATTTTTTCTAACATTTCGTGTTCTGTGCAGTGAGATAGACACAATGCTACAAATGCAGGCTGACGCCCGCGATTTCATGACCATCAGGACAGACGGCGGCTTCATCCACGCTCCGGTCCCATGAGTCGAGTCGAAAGTAGTGATGCTATGTGTAGTTCTGAAACATTGATTGGCTCATGTTGTAATTAAACTTTAATGAATTGTATGTCTCTTTGGTTTGGACAGTCGTTAAACTTAGATGTAATCGATGCTATTTATTACTAGGACCATGAATTGTGCTATTAATGTCTTGCTTTTCTCTTCCGATCCTTTTGTTGCATACTTATTTATTGCTTATGTATTGTCTGTTGTTTGGCTTGTGCATAGAGATGCCGTCGTATGTCGTGTACAAGGGTAAGGTTCCCGGAGTCTACGACGACTGGGAGGAGTGTCGGAGACAGGTTCACCGTTTCAGCGGTAACAGTTACAAAGGGTACACCACTAGGGCGGAGGCGGAATCTAGATACGCCCGCTATCTAGCGGGAGAGAGGAGGGAGCGTTGGAGGAACCGGATGAAGACCAGTTTCATTGCGATGATGCTCATCGTGATGACCGCAACTCTCTTCTATGTGATGGTAGTTTAGATGATCGATATCGACTTGTAATATGAAGACAAACTCGCTACTCGCGGTCTCGAGACTTGTAATGTTCTATCTTTGTTCGGTCTTTTGAATTCGGAGACTAATATGATGAATTGTATTCGGAGAGCTATCTTCTATTGTATTGGATGAATGTGTTGTTGCTGTGTGGTGATGTCTATATTCTGTCCAATAATATATTTTGTAACCTGTGAAAATATCAGAAATGTGCATTTTTCCATCCACCTCCAAATCACCTCAGTTTTGGCACACATGATCTCTTCCACAAACAAAACTAGGTTTCCAAGTTTTTGTATTTTTTAATTTTTTTTTAAATTTATAATGCCCTCTAGACTAACTACTGAAAACATCGGTCTATGCCTCAAGGGGGCATTGTAAAATAATTTTTTTCAAAATTTTCTTGCATACACATGTTTTGCACATGTGGGTGACCATGTACAAGAAAATTTGGGTGATTTGGAGGTGGTGGAAAAATTCACGTTTTTTCAAAAAATGACTTAAGTTAGACCAAATGGTCCCTCCGGGAATGCGGGCATTTTTTCGACCACCTCCAAATCACCTCAGTTTTGGCACACATGATCTCTTCCACAAACAAAACTAGGTTTCCAAGTTTTTGTATTTTTAAATTTTTTTGAATTTATAATGCCCTCTAGACTGACTGCTGAAAACATCGGTCTATGCCTCAAGGGGGCATTTTAAAATAATTTTTTCAAAATTTTCTTGCATACACATGTTTTGCACATGTGGGTGACCATGTACAAGAAAATTTGGGTGATTTGGAGGTGGTGGAAAAATTCACGTTTTTTCAAAAAATGGCTTAAGTAATGGTCCCTCCGAGAATGCGGGCATTTTTTCGACCACCTCCAAATCCCTCAGTTTTGGCACACATGATCTCTTCCACAAACAAAACTAGGTTTCCAAGTTTTTGTATTTTTTTGAATTTATAATGCCCTCTAGACTGACTGCTGAAAACATCGGTCTATGCCTCAAGGGGACCTGCATGCAAGAGTCGGGGACCTGCATGTGAACAGTGATTCATCAAGGCCTTGACAGCTACTGGCACAGCGGCTGCCGCCCGATTTGCATGCAGCGAAGATGAACGTGCATGGAGGTTTTTCAAAGATTTCCAAGCACACCCGAGTGGGCCCCGCTTATTTAAAAAATACGTCAGTCATTATTGCTCTGTAAATGAAGAATATGCATGATGATTATGAACATGCATGACAACCATAGTAAGGGTGAAGAATCATAGTGCCCAATTTGTCGAAATACATCATCATTCTTAAAGTTGGACATCACATGATACACACAGAAAGTGGAAACGAAAGATGCCGAACTAATACAGTAACATGGCAGTACAACCGCACTTCACTAAATTACTGTCACGATGAAATAGAATGTAAAGACCACGTCACACAAAGCTGAATGGCACACGACTTTCTCTGGCTCATCGTCGGTTCATGCTGTATGCAGATATCACAGTTCAGCCTCGAGATCCTACACAGAAGAATAGAATAAATCACATGGACATCAATTATGAGTAAAACACATGCAAAAAAATATGAACATATTTCGTACCTCTAGCAATTTAGCGCATTTTCGTCGATTGTGACCTGGTTTCTTGCAATAGCCACAGATATTATGTGATCTTGACTTCTTTGTCTTTGCCTGCAGCCTTTTCTTCGGTGCACCTCGTCCTGGCACATGCACGGGATCCAGAACCTTATCAACTTTCTGCGAGTGCGGCATCAACGGGCCAAACCTAATGTTGTTATGCTAAGCATTAGTTGACTCCTTGCTGTCAGCTAGTTCAAAACTTGATTGCTTGCCATGATGTTGTGCTTGCAAAAGCATCTTTAGACGGTGATAGTCCTCATCAGAGTGGCATGCCTGGAAACTTGCGGCGTGACTACAATTCCGCAACTCGCGGTACCTCTGCAGGCTTAGCGAATAGTCATACATATGGTTTTTCTAGTAGGTGCGTATGCACATTTTGCATTCATAGTCCACCTAGTGGGAACGCAACAACCGGGCATAATTGTTTGTTTTAAAATCCCCAATATGTAAAAAATGTGGGAACATGGTGTGCCTGCGCATTCCAGCTTACGACAAGAACAACTCACCTTGTGCAAAAGACCTCCTTGCTCTTCAATGCGCACTCCAAACTTTTTATCCATTCTTTCCTGCTTGGACACAACATAAGTAGAATCTTCTGATCCATCTAGTATCTCTCTAATCTGACATTTGCTGACAACATCTATGCTCCATAAGACCATCTTAAAGACCCTAGGTGTGAAAACTGTTGCGGCGTGTTTCTCAAGCGGCGAAGCATTTTCCTCTGTAAATGGAACGGACTGCAAGGCTTCGACGTCATGGAGAGCTTCGTTAATCCGTCGCGACGCAAGGCAACGCTCATAGTGCTCTAGCATTTCAAACAACGACATGTTACCCTCAAGATGCGTATGTAGCACAGAGTTCAAGCTCTCACTCCTTTGATTGCTGCTCAATCCTAGGAAACAACGCCCCTCAAGATATGGAGCACACCACAACTTTCTCATCTGATACATCTGATGCAGCCAAGACTCCTCACTGGTTACTTTATTCCGTTGTAAGAATTGTATCCATTTTATCTCATGCTCTTCAATGGAAGAAGTATCATAAATGAAAGATCTGAATTCCTCCTTTACGTCGTCATCATGCAGATGGCGTACAATGTTCTGCTGAATGTGCCATATACATAGTCTATGGTTTGATTCTGGCCAGACCACCCTTATTGCTCTCTGCATTGCAAGGTCCCCATCTGTGATCACAGATATCGGATGCTTCTGTGCCATGCAATCAGAAAAGGTCCGCAACATCCACTCGTATGCCTGGCTTGTTTCATGAGAAATTATACCACGGCCAAATATAATAGTGCTGCGGTGGTGATTCAACCCGACAAAAGGCACGAATGGCAGATTGTATTTGTTGGTTCTGTATGTGCTATCAAAAACAATGACGTCTCCGAAAGCCTCGTAGTCAAGTCGCGATTGACTATCAGCCCAGAACAGTCCCTTCAGATGGCCATGCTCGTCTACCAAGTACTTGAAGAAAAAATCCACATCTCGCTCTCGCCTCGCCATCATGTGCATGATCACCGTTTTAGCATCACCGGCACTGATTGTCTCCTGCTTATTAGCATGGCAGAAATTGTAAACGTCCCTCTTTATGCATCCAACCTTATCAAATCCACCGTATTGAAAGCACAAAATATCCATAATACGGTATTTACGGATCCACATTTTTCCATGTCCGCAATGTCCGCTTTCTGCTCATCGCTAATTCGTCTGTGCGAACGCAGCAGACAAGAAAGATCCCGTGGGGCTAGAGGATGGCTGTGCTCATCGATGAAATCCTTGACAAACCACCGACCGGTTTCCTCCTGTCTCGTAATGACCAATTTAGCATTACACCCAACACGAGTTAAACTTCGTGGCCTCCTCTTTCTATCTTCCATCTTTCTTTTCATGTGCTTATCTTCGCGAAACCCTTGACGACTACACACAATTTTCCTTAAAATTATGTATTTGTTGGATCCATCCCACTCAACGTAGCTTTTCCTCACACTAAAACCTTTTTCAAGAGCATATTTGTTGTAGAATTCATAGCCTTCAGCCTCACTATCAAACATCTTGCTGACAACATTTACATACTCGAACATACTCTCATCACTTGCATACCCATGTCTTCCTGCATATGACATGTGAGGGAAACCAATCATCAACATCTTTCTGTTTATCAATGTTGCAGGTGTAAAATAGCTCATAGGCAAAGACAAGTGCATGGAAAAGACTTTGCTGGTTTGACATGTGAGGGAAACCAATCATCAACGTCCAACAAGTAGTATCTCATCTTCCTTTAAACTATATTTCATGCGCTATGCAAACCTAAAGTGATGATGACTTTAATAAACTAAATTAAGTGAACTATGGAACCAGTATCTCATCTTCCTTTAGTATATCTCATCTCAAACGTCAACATCTTACTTAAACAAACATGATGCGATTAGCTCAATAGAAACTATGCCACGGTGAAGCTTTCCATTCGTTGTTCTAGTCAGTACCCGGATCTTGTGGGGTTGAGGTTGTACTGCATGCACGGTGGAGCAGAACGCCAAGCCGAATTCATACCTTAAGGATGGTACGCGCGAAGAGATGGGATCGCCCGCCGCAGTCGCCGCTGATTCAGCCGGCGCAGATCCGGCCTTCTTCTTCTTCGGTGACGGCGTGGGGGGCTGGGGTTGATTGGGTGGAGGACGAGGACGATGAATTTATTCCTCTCGCCGGGCAGGTCGAGGACGGAGAAGGTCAGGAGCGGCGAGCGGCGACGAATAGATCGGAAGAGGATTCTGAACTGGATCGAGTAGACATGGATCTGGTCCTCAGGTGATCGGTTCAAGAAAAGATATTCCCCCCTGGACCATTATGCCCTTATCGCAATTAACATATTAAATTTAATCAATTAAAATTCCCCGCAAGATCTGAATGCTAATAAAAATCAGACGTGATCAGACATGTAAGTACTGCTAAGTACTCCGAGTACTAACCCAATCACCGTAAAACAGCTCTTAAAATATTTCTATATTACATGATGGAGCTTGGAATTATCTTTTGTATCTTGAAATGCGCTGAAGTTGTTTCCTTATATACGATAAGATTAGAGGATTGCTCCAAGTAAATAAGCCGTATTCTGTATCATAGATCTGGTCAATTTTACATGCTCACCATTTGCAGATATTTAAAGTCGCACATTCATTGGGGTGTGGATTCGAGAAAAATATCTTACTGTTCACTGTTATGTTTGATCTGGAAAATCACCATGGAAACTTCTTTATTTTCGCATTGGAAACTGATGTCATGAGGATATGTTGGCAGAAGAATGAAAGAGGTGCTCGATATGCTTGGTAGAAATCTTACTAGCTGCTGGCTTAGCGAAAAGAGATTGAACATGAAACATCCATCAGAAATCTTACTTGGTTGAACATGAAACAGGTGCGGAGGCACATCCTCACGTGAGCACGGGAGTGGAAAGCGCCGTTCAAAGATGCGGAGGCGGTGGACTTGGACCGCTTGGGAGGCCGGTTAATGAAGTACTAGCTGGGAACTCTGCTTCAAAGCTACCAAGGAAACCTGCCGCCCAGCCGGCACAGCAACACTACTGCCTCAGTGGGCGTCTGGTGGAGGAGTGATGGCACCCATGTTGAGGAAATCTTAAGCACGCGCATGCTGCAAACCTGCTTTCTTTTGGCTCACATTTTAGGCCTTGTTTCCGATGCTACGTAACGCCGGTTTGCGAATGATTTGCACCTGTTAGCGCTGTATGACTCTATGGTTTCATTCTATGAAATGTAGCTGGGGTGGCTCCACTCTGTTCATCAGCGGAAAAGGATGCCTTTAAGTTACCTTCATCAGGTAGACCCAGACTTGTTTTGAATTGTTCTCTGAATCTTGTCATGCAGCTTATCATCCCATGGGCTAGGTGTGATGTCTTCTTTCTATCATTTGCGCTTGTAGTTCCAAACCTGAAATTATTGCCCAGTATAAGATGCATGGAGATATCCAGGCGACATCATCGAGAAAGTGAAAGACTTTGTTAGTCTCTCTTTCCACTGCTTTGCACTTTGAATAATTGATCTTTCCACTCTGTTAGTCTTTCATTGCTGAAGAATTGAAGAGAGAATAATGTATTTCTGCAGAAGGTAGCTGTTGTATGAATGTTTCTATTTAGTTCCCTGGGATATGATTCCATACGCCGACGTGTTTTTAATTGCCAGGCTGACCATTCCGATGCTTTCTTGTCTCTCCGTAAGTCCGTAGTCTCTCATTTTTTTGGGGTGTAATTCTGCTTGTAATATCAATACATCGTGGACATGTTTTTGATGTTTTTGCTACTGCTTTGATGTTGGATGTTTCTGCTTGCCTCCCTCCTTGATTATGGATTTTTCGTGGGGTCGTTTTCTAAAGACGGTCATGATCACAGAGACATCTTGGGCTAGTGCCATGCTGGCTCGTGTGGTGCAAGGGATCATGGCTTCCGAGCATGATATGTAACGCAGTGTAAAAAGTTTGTCAGCGTAATTTTCAAAAATGTTGATAGCACTAAAATTATTTGTGACATTTAAAAGATGTGCACTTGTTTCAAAAAATGTTTATACAATGTAAAAAAATATATTTCATACCATTCCAAAAATTGCACATGACATTTAAATAAAATCTTCACGAGTTTCAAAACTATGTTCGTGATGTTTTTTTAAAATGTCCATACAATGCAAAAATATATATATTCGCATAGCAGCTTACAAAATGGTATCATTTAAAAAATGTTTCAACGTGTTTTTGGAAAATGTTTAACACATATTAAAAAATATTCAAAAGCACGTGCTCCCTACGATCCATATTACTTCTCGTTGCTTTAATAGTACAACTTTATACTAAAGCAGTCACAATTAATATGGATTGGAGGGAGTATTTAAGAAAATGTTAGTCATGTATTTAAAGAATGTTAAACATGTATAAAAAATTGGTTTAGATATAAAAAATGTATATAAAAAATGTTTTACCAATTTTCTTTTGGGTTTTATTTTTATTTTTTAAACACATATCTACTTTCACGGTTTTATGTTGCAGCGGCGGCATCGTGAAATTTTTTGACAGTTTTTCAGGGTTTTGTTTTATTTAGCAATTCTGAGGATTTGTCTTTTCAGAAGCTTTTTTTTTGAGGAATTTTAGAATCATTTCAAGGGTCCAATTCTTTAGCAACGGCACATTCCTTGGGCTGAGCGACGGCCTATTTCTTTCTCCCTTTTTTCTGTCCTCACCCCGACCAACGTTACGAATTCAAATCACCCTGCCGACCAACCCGAGTGCCACTGACGCGAAAACAGAGTCGATTTCGAAGCGCCGCCGCCCTTGCTCTGCTCCGCCGGCGCTCTCCTCCCCCTCACTCCGCCGCGTGGCGCACCGAAGCGAGGCCGGAAGCCAAGATCCGGCGACCACGCGCCGCGATGCAGCAGCAGCCGGCCTTCCTCGCCATCGGTTCGTCCCCCTCCCCTCTCCCTGCACTTCACAGATTTTCTTCTGCTCCGCTCGGTTCCGTTCGATTCGATTCAGTTCTACTGCTAGTATTCGGTCGATTTCTCTCAGCCATTGTACCGGCGGCCGGGTGGTCGAGAGCCATGGACTCACCTCACGGCTGCTGATTTCGTGTGTGTCATGTGCGGTGCAGGGGGGCGCGACGAGTATGAGTACGCGAGGCTGGAAACGCTCTTGATGCAGGGAGGGTCCGCCTCGGTGGGAGCACCTCGCTTCAATGGCACAGACTACGAATCATGGCGGTTCAGAATGAAGCTCCACTTGGGGAACTTTCACTCTCGTGTGCGGAGCATTGTGGAAACCGGTCTCTCCTCTTGTGTGGATGAAGCGAACCCGACGGCCCCCGAGCTGAGGAACATCCACTACAACGCCCAGGCCATGAACGCCATATACTGCGCCCTCAGTGATGATCAGCTCTACCGGATCTGGCACCTTGATACTGTTAAATTATGATCTAAATTCTAGTACCGTATTGGACTAGACGTAGTACATACGGTGTGGGCCTTTGCGTTGACGTCGACGCGTACGAGTACAACTCGTTTACTTGTCCTTTAAGGACTCTCATGTATTGCCCTCTTATATAACCCATGTAGTCGCACTTCAGACGGCCTGTCGTCTCGTGCTTGTAATACTCCTCCTCCTCATAGTAATTGCGTCTTCGTGCGTCCGTGGTTTTCTCCCGCAATGGTTTTCACGTAAAAATCCGTGTTTCTCTTTGTCTCGTTTATTTCTCGTTATTATCTAACAAGTGGTATACAGAGCTGAGGTTTAGATACGAGTTCGTGACAAGAGATTAGGGTTACGGTCTGTTCGGCCGCCGCCGTTCCGTGATTCATCCGATCGTTTTTTAATCCGCCGAGACCGACTCGATTTCCAATTATGCGGAGATCCCTCAAAGCTGCAGTCTTCCTCGCTGTTCTGCTGTGTTGCCACTGCCGCTCCGTACGCAGCATCCACATCAGCTGCCGCTCACGAGGGAATCAAGTCCCGAGGCGATTTGTCATCCGTCAAATCGCAAGCCGTCCACACCTTTTGGTTAGGCGCTGATCAGCCACGTATCAAGTTCGCGTACAAGGCAAATTTGTTTCTGCTGCTGCTACTTCGCCACGTGAAGGTGCTAGTGCATAGTATTAGTACGGCTTTTGTTTTCCATCATCGATTGCTACGGCCACTAGCGACTATCAGGTGCTATTTTTTCTCTGGTTCTTTGTCCGCATATTAATTCTGTCAAGAATTTTTCTATCGGCTTGTACTACTTTGTGAATACAGATTTATCGATTCATGGCATTCATGAAGTACGATCTTCCACTGCTGGATCGTGACACAAGGTTTATCCTATGGCAAGTCAAGATGCGGGCGTTGTTGGCACTGTCCGACTATGATGAAGCACTGGATAGTTTTGGGAAGAACAGAATTCAGGACTGGACTGATGAGGAGAAAAGAATTGATTGTAAGGCTTTGTCACAAATTCAACTCCATTTGCATAATAATATTTTGCAGGAAGTTTTGAGCGAGGAAACTGCCGCCGCTCTATGGTTAAAGCTGGAAGGGATTTGTATGACTAAAGATCTCACCAGCAAGATGCATCTGAAGCAAAAATTATTCCTGCACAGGTTACCCGAGGGAGGTAATGTTTTGAATCATATTTCAGAATTTAAAGAGATCATGTCTGATCTAGCTGCAATGGAGGTTAAGTATGAAGAGGAAGATACTGCTTTAATGTTACTTTGTTCACTGCCAAGTTTTTATACCAATTTTAGAGACACCATATTATACAGTCGTGATACTCTCACACTTAATGAAGTTTATGAAGCTTTGAAGTCGAAGGAGAAGATGAAATTAATGGTGCCTCATGATGGTTCAAGTTCATCCCAAGCCGAGGGATTATCTGTTCGTGGCAGGACAAAGGAGAAGAACTCCAATAATGGAAATAGAGGCAAAAGTAAAAACGGCTACAGGGACCGACCGCAATCCAGAGACAAGAAGTATTGCAGGTATTGCAAGAGAGACGGGCATGACATCTCTGAGTGTTTCAAGTTGCAGAATAAGGAAAAGAGGAAAGGTAACAAATAAGGTGAAAATTCTGCTAACGTTGCTCGTGATGATAGTTCTGATGATGCTCTTGTCGTTATTGCTGGATGTGCTGAGACCAATGATGAGTGGGTACTTGATACTGCATGCACTTTTCATATGTGTCTACATAGAGATTGGTTTACTACTTTTGATTCCACTACTTCTGTTGGTTCCGTTTTGGGTTTTGATAATTCACCATGCAAGATTGAAGACATAGGTTCTATTCGAATCAAGATGTTCGATGGCATAATCAGAACTTTGACAGATGTTCGGTATATTCCGAAGATGAAGAGAAATCTTATTTCTATGAGTGCCCTTGATGCAAAGGGGTACAAATATTCAGGTGGAGATAGTGTTTTGAAGGTCACCAAAGGTTCCCTTGTTGTGATGAAAGGTGATTTAAGTTTGACCAATGGTCTTTATTACCTTCGAGGTTCTATTGTTTCAGGTAACGCTACTCCAGTTGTTTTAAAGAATTCTGATTCTGATGCTGCTAACCTTTGGCATATGCGTCTTAGACATATGAGTGAACTTGGTTTAGCAGAGTTAAATAAGAGAGGTCTTCTTGATGGATATGAACGTGGTGAATTGAAATTTTGTGAGCATTGTATCTTTGGCAAGCACAAGAGGGTGAAGTTCAACACTTCGACTCATACAACTGAAGGTATTCTTGATTATGTGCATTCTGATTTATGGGGACCATCTCGCAAGAAGTCACTAGGTGGTGATAGTTACATGCTAACTATTATTGATGATTATTCGAGAAAACTTTGGCCTTATTTATTGAAGCATAAATATGAAGCATTCTCAGCTTTTAAGGAGTGGAAGATTATGGTTGAAAGACAAACTGAAAGGAAGGTAATAATACTTCGCACTGATAATGGTATGGAATTCTGTTCTAAGCAATTTAAGAATTATTGCAAGTCTGAAGGCATTGTCAGACATTACACCGTTCCTTATACTCCTCAACAAAACGGTGTTGCTGAGCGTATGAATAGGACCATTATTTCCAGAGCTCGTTACATGTTGTCCAATGCAGGTTTGCATAGGCGTTTTTGGGCTGAGGCCGCTTCCACTGCTTGTTATCTTATTAACCGTTCACCATCTATTGCTCTTAATAAGAAAACTCCAATTGAGGTATGGTCTGCTTCACCTGCTGATTATTCACAATTGAGAGTTTTTGGTTGCACTGCTTATGCTCATGTTGATAATGGAAAGTTGGAGCCTAGGGCTGTTAAGTGCATCTTTCTTGGTTATAAGTCTGGTGTTAAAGGTTTTAAATTGTGGAATCCTGAAACCCAGAAGGTTGTTATTAGCAGAAATGTTATCTTTAATGAATCTGCTATGTTACATGATGTTTCATCTACTAATGTTCCCGTTGAGAGTGAACAGCAGCCTACTATTCAGCAGCCTACTGTTCAGGTGGAGCATGTTATTGATTCAGGTGATACATCTGGTAATGAAATTGTTGATGCACATGATGAACCCGTTGTTAATGATGATCATGTCACTCCCACTCC
Source organism: Triticum aestivum (assembly GCF_018294505.1). Lineage (NCBI taxonomy): Eukaryota > Viridiplantae > Streptophyta > Magnoliopsida > Poales > Poaceae > Triticum > Triticum aestivum. The sequence continues at coordinate 566,882,948 of NC_057795.1, forward strand.
AAATCAGCCTATTGTTCCACCCAATTGGAATCTTGCACGTGACAGAGTTAGACGGGGTATTAATAAACCTGACAGGTTAATTGAAGAGTGCAATATTGTTTCTTTTGCTTTATCTATTGCAGAAGAAATTGAAGGTAATTCTGAGCCTTCTTTATATTCCGAGGCTATTATTTCTGGTGATAGTAATAAATGGATGACCGCTATGCATGATGAGATGGAATCACTTGAAAAGAATGGCACTTGGGATTTAGTAAAATTACCTAGAGAGAAGAAACCTATTCGTTGCAAGTGGGTTTTCAAGAGCAAAGAAGGTGTTTCTCCTAATGATGAGACAAGATATAAAGCAAGGTTAGTTGCTAAAGGTTATAGCCAGATTCCAGGTATTGACTATAACGAAGTCTTTTCTCCTGTTGTGAAGCATAGCTCTATTCGCACTTTACTCAGTATTGTTGCCATGCATGATCTTGAGCTTGAACAATTGGATGTTAAAACTGCATTCTTACATGGAGAATTAGAAGAGGATATTTATATGGAACAACCTGAAGGTTTTGTTATTCCTGGAAAAGAAAAGCTTGTCTGTAAGTTAAAGAAATCTTTTTATGGATTGAAGCAATCCCCTAGACAGTGGTACAAGAGATTTGACACCTTTATGCTCTCTCAAGGTTTCAAAAGGTCTAATTATGATAGTTGTGTTTATCCGAAAACTGTCAATGGTTCAACTATTTATTTGCTCATTTATGTTGATAATATGCTTATTGCTGCAAAGAGTATGTCAGAGATTAATGAATTAAAGAAGCAATTGAGTAATGATTTTGAGATGAAGGATTTGGGTGCAGTAAGGAAAATTCTTGGCATGGAAATATCCATAGATAGACCGTCTGGAAAAGTATATCTAAGTCAGAGAGTATATATTGATAAAGTTCTTTGTCGTTTTAATATGCATAATGCCAAGCCGGTGAGTACTCCATTAGCTGCACACTTCAAATTGTCATCAGCTTTATGTCCTAAGTCAGATTCCGATATTGAGTACATGTCTAGAGTTCCCTATTCGAGTGCAGTTGGTTCACTTATGTATGCCATGGTTTGTTCTCGTCCGGATTTATCATATGCATTGAGTGTTGTTAGTAGATACATGGCTAATCCTGGAAAAGAGCATTGGAAAGCAGTTCAGTGGATTTTCAGATACCTGCGTGGTACTTCTAATGCTTATTTACAGTTTGGGAAGACTGGAGATGGACTTGTTGGTTTTGTTGATTCTGATTTTGCTGGTGATTTGGATAAGAGAAGATCATTCACAGGTTATGTTTTCACCATTGGTGGTTGTGCTGTGAGTTGGAGAGCAACTTTGCAGTCTATTGTGGCTTGTTCCACTACTGATGCCGAGTATATGGCTATTTCTGAGGCATGCAAAGAAGCTATTTGTTTGAAAGGTTTATACACTGAGCTTTGTGGAGACTCATCTTGCCCTACCATATTTTCTGACAGTCAAAGTGTCATATATCTTACAAAGAATCCAATGTATCATGAGAGGACAAAGCACACTGATGTTAGATTTCATTATATTCGAGATGTTGTTGCTGAAGGCAATTTAAAGGTATGCAAGATAAGTACTCATGATAATCCTGCTGATATGATGACAAAGCCAGTTCCTACCAATAAGTTTGAGCTTTGTTCACGCTTAGTTGGTATTTCTCACTAGTCCTATGGACTTTGACGCACAAGGTGTTTATGCTGATTTGGATGGAGTTATTCACTTTCTTCGACTACTGGAGGGAATTTGGATCAAGGTGGAGATTGTTAAATTATGATCTAAATTCTAGTACCGTATTAGACTAGACGTAGTACATACGGTGTGGGCCTTTGCGTTGACGTCGACGCGTACGAGTACAACTCGTTTACTTGTCCTCCAAGGACTCTCATGTATTGCCCTCTTATATACCCCATGTAGTTGCACCTCAGACGGCCTGTCGTCTCGTGCTTGTAATACTCCTCCTCATAGTAATTGCGCCTTCATGCGTCCGTGGTTTTCTCCCGCAAGGGTTTCCACGTAAAAATCCGTGTCTCTCTTTGTCTCGTTTATTTCTCGTTATTATCTAACAGATACTGCCAAGGAGGTCTGGGACGCTCTCCAGGTCATACATGAAGACACCCCAATCGTCCGTGAGTTGAAGGTCAAACAGATGTGGGAGAAGATGAAGTTTTTTGCGTGGAGGAAGCACGAGCACCCCATTAGCATGTATTCGAGGCTCATAAATCTGGCCAGTGAGATGAAGAGCCGTGGATGCCAGGAGGTGACAGATTCTTATGTTGTGAGGAAGATTCTTTGTGCCATCACACCAAGGAGCTCCACCTTTGTGACCATCATCCATCAGAGGCCTGACTTTGAACAACTCACCCCTCTGGATGTGGTCCATAATTTTTAAGTCTACGACAAAATGCAAAAACTGTCCAGGAGAAGCATGCCCGGGTACGCTAGGGCGAAGGTGGACACTGTCACGCCGAGCGAGCCTGCCCGCGATGCAGGTTGCTCCGGAGAAGCGCCTCAGTTCGATGGCACACACCATCTATCATGGCAGCGTAGGATGAAATTCCATTTGCTTAGCATGCACCCTCTTGTGTGGAGAGCTGTGGAAACTGGTTTCTCTTGTGTAGATGAAGCAAATGAAGAGAGTAATGTGCATCACAGTGCCGGAGCTATATGCACCTTTTATCGTGCCTTGGATGATAGTCCCTACAACTGGATTTCCCCACATAAGAGTGCCAAGGAGATTTGGGATGATCTCCGAAAATTTAGTGAAGCAGGTTGTAACTCAATGCTTATCTCACTGAGGATGGATATGGACTGGCTCGTCTTAGGAGAAGATGAGTCCCCTGACGACATGTATACAAGGCTCAACAATTTGGCCAATGAGATGAAGGGCCTTGGGTGCAAAGAGATGACCGATTCCTATCTTGTGCGGAAGATGCTTCGTGTCCTGATACCAAGGAACCCCAACTTGGTTTTACTCATCCGTGAGAAGCCTAACTTTGAACTACTCACCCCTCGGGATGTGCTAGCAACATTCCTCCTCTACGACATGGAGCAGAAAGAATCCAGACTGTCGAGTGGGTATGCTTTGCCACGCTCAAGCAAAAAGGTCAATGCTGCCTTGAAGGCCAAGCAGGTGCAAGTAGAGGAATCAAGCGATGATGAAAAAGACTATTATCAAGATCGAGAGCAAATTCAACAAGGAATGCAAGAAATGTCTCTCTCGGGGAAGAAATATGGAGGGTTGCTTGGAAAGAAAGGCTACGAAGCAAGAAGCAATTTCTCTAACAAGTACAAGATGAGGAAATCAAAGAGATATTGCTATCAATGTGGTGATCCCAATCATTTCATTGCTGATTGTCCTAATAAGGAGGGCAGGAAAGAAGAGAAGGAGAAGAGCAAGTACAAGAGGAAACCATTCGATCACACGGGCAAGCCATACAAGCCAGACGGGCAGAAAGGTATGTTCCTTTGCTTCATCTTGTACTTTCCATTGCACAATTTTCCATGACGTAATGAAATGTTCTGCGTTACATTGACGGGGTCCGATCTGGCACATGTTATGTGTTACAATGACGGGGTCCGTTCTGACATGGATTCAGGATGGCCAATTAAGAAAACAATTTTTTTGAAACAAGTGCGGTGTCTGAGTAATACTGCAAATGATTTTAATGCGCTGATATCAATGTGAAGGAGACACAGGATGAAAAGTATTGGTATTAGTAAAATGGTTGCATTGCATTACAACTAATTCAGTTCACAAGTCTGGTCATAAAACTGTTACCATCCATAAGATATAGGCCCTGTCTGATTGCTGTCCTCTAAAGTCCTCTGAAAGTCCAATTTGATTACTGAGTGGGCAATATAATTCAAGCAAATTAATGAGGTGATAACTATGCTATGACCTTAGGAATGTGCATAGTAGTGCAAACTGGAAAGTGCATAGCCGAGCAGAAATACCAAGACATGAAGCCGGTTGCCTCTAGAACTGTTAATTAGCAAAACAGTCGTATGGACAATGTCATGTGAAGCTACATTGCACATTGTTCAGAGCATGTGAAGCTAAATTGCACATTGTTCCGACATTCTGCCCTGACCGGGTCAAATTTTGACCTGTACACCGTTCTAAGCATTTGGCAGTACTTTTACTCTATGCATACCGAATGGTTATGCAGTTCATATTTGAACTAAATTAAAATTATTTCCTTTATTACATGATGGAGCTTGGAATTCTCGTTTGAATGTTGAATCCCCTAAAGTTGTTTTCTTATATACGATAAGGTTGGAGCATTGTTCCAAGTAAGTAAACTGTATTCTCTGTCGTAAACTTAGTCAATTTTACCTGCACACCATTTGCAGACATTAAAGTCGCAGATTCGTCGGGTGTGGATGCGAGGAAAAAATACCTTACTGGTCACTCTTGTGTTTGATCAGTTGTATATCCCTAATAAAATCATGATGGCAACTTCTTTTTTGGGGCAATGCAAGCTGATTTCATGAGTATACGTGGAGAAAGAACGAAAGAGGTGCTTGATATGTTTGGTTGGAAAAATGTGACTCCCTCCGATCCATAAAGTGTTGCAGTTTTGAACTAAGGTTGAACTAATCTTAGTTCAAAACTGCGACGCTTATTTTGGATCGGAGGGAGTACTGACTTTGTGGCCCTTGCTAGATGTTGGCCTAGTGAAAAGAGGTTTACAATATTTTAATATCATAACTTCGGCAATCCTATGGGTGCTCTGGAATGACATGATCATTAACCATAAGATTTGATTGAATATGAAACAGGTGTGGAGGCACATCCTCGCGTCAACACGGGAGTGGAAAGTGCCGTTCAAAGATGCAGAGGTGGTGGACTTAGATCGCTTGGGAGGCCGGTTATCGGAGAACCTGAGAACTCCACTTCGGCTGATGTGGTGCCGAAGCTGACAAGGAAACCCGCCGCCGAGCCGTCACAGCAACCCTTCTGCCTCAGTGCACATCCGCCCAGAGGAGTGGCCTTCTGCCTCACTGCGTATCTGCCCAATGAAGTTACTGAATCTTAAGCTGTTCACCTCTCAAACCTGTTTTTCTTCTTCTTCTTTTCGATGCTATGTAACGCTGAGTTTGCGAAGGATTTGAACCTGCTAGCGCTGTATAACTCATTGGTTTCATTCTATAAAATGGAGCCGTGGTGGCTCCACTCTGTTTGTCGAAAAAAAGAGGTCTTTCAGATACCTTCATCTTGTCATGCAGCTTACCATCCCATGGGCTAGGTGTGATGTCTTCTTTCTATCATTTGCACTTGTAGTTCCAAACCTGAAATAATTGCCCAGTAACTGAAAGACTAGGTTAGTCTTTCCACTCTGCTTTGCACTTTGAATAATTGATCTTTCCACTCTGTTAGTCTTCCATTGCTGTAATTTCGTCTCATTTTCTACCAAAAGTTGAACTACACGGCCAGTGAGTAGATACCACGACGATTTTGATGTTTTGTTGTTAATTGCACGATCTACTCTTCAGGAAAGTGTGGGAGTCTCACAACTTCTTTTTAAGGGTAGCCTCACAAGTTGCAGCCAGATCAGAACGTCTTTTGTGCTGACCAAGTCAGGGTGCTTTCCTTTTTGCTTTTGCTGAATTATTGCCAAAACGTGGATACATGATAGTGGTAGAAATGTAGGAGTAGTTGTGATGCCAAATGTTAAAGGGCACGATTTGCTGAAAAAAGATGAACTGTCAGTATCTACTACTGCATTTTCGTAGATACTGACAGTTCATACTCCTTGATGGAGCATGTTTTTATTTGATGGCAAAGACCTCTCAGGGGATAGTTCGCCCATGTCAGCATGGCGCGAGCGACTAGCAATCAGCTGTATAAAGCGCTCGCTCGCCCATGGCTACATGTGGTTGGCCGGATTATTCCCTTTATTTTTTCTCTTAATTCTTCATTTCACTTTTAGTTAAAATTTAATGTTTAGGTAATTTAGAAAGTATGCAAGTATGTTTAAAAATGTTCGTAACAACCAAAAAAGTGTTAATATATTATAGAAAAATATTCATGTTTTTTGAAAAAAAATCATGAAATAAAATGTGTTTATGAAATTTAAAAAATGTGATCAAATGTTTTAAAAAATTGCTCATTCACTATTTAAAGTTATTCACATATTGTTTTGAACTGTTAATATAGTTTAAAATATTTTCATGCATTTATAAAAATGTCATGAAATTTTGAACGTGTTTGTGGCTTTAAAAGAAGCTCACATGTTTAAAAAATGTTCATATATTTGTCAAAAAGTTTCTATATTATTTGGAAGTATTTCCCTAAAAATAATAAAATTATAAAAAATTTAGGAAATAAAAGTAGGAAAATAAGAGAAATAAGACATAAAAAAGAAAACCAGAAAGAAATAATGAAAACTGAAAACAAAGGAAACCAAGAAGGAAATCATGGGAAAACCGCCCCTTGCCTGGGTGGCTGGGCCTGCACAATATTTATGCTTGCGTGGGCGGCAGGATCTTGTTGCATGCAGTAAGCGGCATATGAAAGAGTGCAGCCGAATATGTGTTCGACACGAACGTGTGAAATCTTGCTTAAAAATATTGTGATTTTTAGGCTGTACAAAAAACAAAATTTCGCCCCAACAAAAAAATTGAAAGGGCCCATTTGGAAATACATATTTGTCCTTGTTTTCTGTACGCCACGTGCTAAAGTATAGTGTTGTGAAATTTTACACATATGTAGTATACATGTGTATGTGTGTTAAAAGAAATTCGAATTGTTTCGCGCTGTGGAAATTTGAATTTTGAAAACGAACTCCCTGTAGCTCGATCTCTGTTGGCATTTTGTCGACATATGAAAGAACTATGAGCCCATGTGTAGCAGCACCTGCAGTTTCCACGCCATCTCGCCTACCTGCTTCAAGAGCATGCAATCAAGCACTGCTCTGCAATTTCATCTTATATTTTTTTTTCCTACCAAAAGTTGCAGCCAGATGAGCATGTCTTTTGTGCTGACCATGGTTAGGGTGTTTTTCCTGCTCCTTTTGCCGAATGAATACAAGTTAAGCGGTCCAACTTATTTTGAGCACCAAAACGTGATCTATCATGCCGCGAGAGTAGGCCTCTTGTAGTGGTGTTGTAACACGATGGGTGTTGTAACACAAACATTAAACTTCTTTTACCCTCTTAATTAATGAATGAGGCAAGTCTTTTGCCTCCTTTCAAAAAAAAAAAAAACGTGATAGTGTTAAAGGGCACGGCTCGCTGAAAAAAGATGAACCGTCAGTATCTACGCTCTGGAATGTTTTCTTTGAAGCCTTTTTTATTTTGTCCATGTTCCAACCCGGTTCATCACGCCATCAGGAGATTCGAGTCGATTTGGCATTTTAGCCTGTCTGAAATTGGTTCAGCGGCTGGTCCCTCCAAGGCTCCAATAGCCATCCACAAGCTCATCTATGCTCTTTTCAACTGCCTTAAATTTGCATCATTAAGATATGATGAAGCCACTCAACCATATTCCCAGCTCCTTAGATTATTCTTTTCCCCCATTCGTTAGTCTCCAGCTGGGCATGGGTGTCTATCTTTCCATTTGTCATGTGGCCTTTTTCTGTAGCCCTGTGTCTCGGATTGCACGGCGGCTTTAGCTAAAGGCCACGGCCATCCTAGCAGCCACCTGACTCTGGGGCATGTGCGTCTGTTTAATATTTCTACTTTGATCCCTCCGTTACATCTGCATCAGCTGTACTTGTGGAGCAGCGTGCAGTGCAAAATGACTTGTCTGTCTGATGTTTTTGGCTCTCTTTTTGCTGTGTTTCTTATTAGATGCTCGACCAAAATTTATTTCTATCACAGGTAGGGGCTTTCCTATCTATCGCAGCGGGAACTAAGGAAGAGCTTCCGACATTGAATCACTTTGACCCGATGACAGAGATTCACTAATCTCGTCCAGTTGCACTGTTCTTCCACTCACCCCCTATTTCTCAAGAAATGCACCATTTTATGCGATAAACATTTTGTATTCAGTGCAGTGATAGAAGTGATATCCAATAGTTTTGGAATAAACGACAAAGTAGCACTTATCTGATTTGGTATCGGGCTTATTCGTAAACAATTTACATATGCATCACATCCTGATACGTTGCATTTTTGTACTTTCATACCTATTATCCTATAAGTTCGCGATGTTTCATCCTGATAGAATTAATACCCTTTTTTGTGTGTCCCAGATGCCAGCCTTCCAATAGAAGAAAGCACTTACTTGGGTATGGCCTGTGAAACGTGCCAGTCTCTTGATGTACATTTCTCTTTTTCATAACTCTTGTCATTTGACTATATCGCCATCGCCTAGCGGAGTCTTCAACCTGGTGGGTCGTCACCCTCCCAAAATTGCTGCATCGCCCCCATTCTCAAATGCCTGAATGAAGAGGGTAAGCAACCAGGGACAATCGAAGATATAGAAACATCATAGATGTCGAGCCAAGGCGACAAGCACATCGAGAACAAAGTCACTCATCACAGAAAGGGATTGTGTGCCCGACGTCATGGACGTGCCGCTGTCATCGAGAAGGGGAACCATATCTCCTTTCTCCAGGGACGAGGACGCTGACCCGCTGGAACAAAACAACGCAGGCCGCGTCGTAGAGCAGCACCAAAGGGGAAAGTTCGAGATCTGCAAGACATATCATCGCTTGCCATCACCACATAAAAGTTCTAAGCCATCGGACGCCTCCACACCATGACATCACTCACCCAAAACCATGCCTTCTCGAGGAAGCGTCTCCAAGAAGAGTAAATAGCATAAAACTACTACTTTACAAGCTATGGTTCCAAAAAACTACCGATATTTAATTTTTCGCTGATAACTACCAACTCGGGGGTTGGCTATTTCAAAAAACCCGAAATACCCGTTGGTTAAAAATTAAACCTGTTTATGACAGGTCGGGCCCGTACCTAAACATTCCGTCTATTTGACCGTGTGTTGGCCGTTAACTGACATCTGGGGCCCACATGTCAGTTTCGTCTTCCTCTTCTCTTTCCCTCTTCTCTTTCTTCTTCCTCCCTTCCCTCCCCAGCCTCCCCATGGTCGTGGGAGGTCCTCGCCGGAGCTCATGGTGGTGGAGTTGGCGACGAGGAGGCATTCCAGAGGCGGGACTCATCCTTGGCGGCGGGAGGTGCGCGTTGTTGGCAGGGCAGCGGCCAGCACGGGCGAGGCAGAGTGTGGCCGCCGGCGCAGGCGAGACAGGGCGTACGTGGTGGTCGGCGCACACAGGCGAGGGGCGGCGTGGTGGTCGGCGCAGGCGAGGGGCCGCGTAGCGGCGGCCACGGGCGAGGGCCGGCGTGGCGCGGCCACCACAGGCGAGGGGCGGCGTGGATCCAGCCACGACGGGCGTGGCTCGCCGGCTGCAGGTGGTGCGGCGGCGTGGATCCGGCCACGGCGGGCGTGGTTCGCCGGCTGCAGGTGGTGCACGGCGTCGGCCGGAGGAGGTGGCATCGCAGTTCCAGGCAGAGAGCTCGAGATCGAGCTCCTGCCATGGCGGGTGCGCCTCCTCTGGATCTAGGGACTTGATTGCTTTTTCTGAAAACTTCGAGGGACCCGATTGCTATTTCAGAAATTTTTCAGGGCCCCGGTTGCTTTTTCAGACACTGACATATGGGCCCTACATGTCAGTTAACGGTCAACACACACGGTCAAATAGACGGAATGTTTAGGTGCGGGCCCGACCTGTCATAAACAGGTTTAATTTTTAAACAACGATCATTTGGAGTTTTTTGAAACAGCCGACCCCCGAGTTGGTAGTTATCAGCGAAAAATTAAAAACGGGTAGTTTTTTGGAATCATAGCCTGTAAAGTAATAGTTTTATGCTATTTACTCCTCCAAGAAGAACACAACACGCATGGCACCATCGTCGCACTCGCCCAATCCGAAGCAATCAAGCTTTCGCTCGGGAATGGGGCTGGAGTTGGGAGGATGGGTCCTTTGAAGATTGTGCTCTCCTGATTCTCCTTGTTTTATATATACTCTCTCTGTAAAAGTGATCTAAACGATTTTATATACTCCCTCCATTCCTAAATATAGGGTGTATAGTTTTTGGCACGGAAATTAAAGAACACACATGCAGGGAAAATTTCATAAGTTTTGGATGACATTACACCTGACTAATTGACATGAGAAAATAGAGGAGCTTGTGTGATATAAGGAAATGTAAACAAATCCCTCAAAAAATTATCCAAACAAGTGATGCAGCGCAATACACCTTATATTTCAGAATTTTTCTCAAAAATATATACACCTTATATCAAAGAACGGAGGGAGTTATTTTTTACATAGGGAGTACCTTCAATTATTGTGTGGACGATCTCCGGGTAGACATGGACATTGGGTTGCAATGTATGCATTCTATTTTATTTTGCCCTTTGTACCTTTTCATTTTTCTGGCCGAGCTTCTCGTTCTTTACGTACGACCTTCGTAATAAGTGTGATCATGTGGATTTACGTACGCAACGCACCTCAGTCCAGCTAGTCATGGTAGTGAGCAGTCTGCCTTTCGTACAAAACATGCACACATGACGCACATGAAGTCTACCAACTACTCTAATTTTCGACCCCATTACAGCAAACCAAACACAAGTACGTACGTAACGGCATCGGCATCTCCACGCAGCTTCCTTGATCCAAGATATAAGTCCCTTCTTCCTGACTCACCGAAATGATTAATCAACAGCTTGGACCCAGCCGTACATCACTACACATGCATGTGTTAGAGAGTAAGACAGCTCTGTGTTGTGTCAGTGGACAAGCCAATCTAAAAGAATCTGTCTTAGTTACCGTTCTGCAATCACAAACTGTATACCGGCGAAGCGAAGTTTGTTGACCACTAGCGTGCAACCACTGCTGTTGTTGAATGGTGCTATTAAGCCTCACCTAATCGCGCAGTTTAGCGTCGAACTATGTGCCATGAAGGCATAAAAATAAAATCATGTATCTGAAAGTGAAACGTGTGCCATAACTAGTCTATCGGGCACGATTTAGAAAAGAGAGCTACTCCCTCCTTTCATTTATATAAGGCCTAATGCGTTTTTCAAGGCTAACTTTGACCAAATGTTAGAACAATAATATATGACATGCAACTTAAATAAAGTATACCATCAAATTCGTATGTGAAAGGAGCTTCCAATGATCTAATTTTCACATTATACATATCATGTACTATTAATATTGTCAATAGTCAAAGACGGTCTTGAAAAACACATTAGGCCCTATATAGATGGAAGGAGAGAGTACGTGTTGTAGAGAATGATTTGGTGTTGGAGTAGGCGACAAGGCTGGTGTCCGGTGAGGCCGTCAGGGTGAGACCCATGGCTGTGGTGCCACGTATGTACCGAAGTATACGTTTCACGAGAGCCCAATGAGTGTCACGCGGAGCGTGCATGTGAAGGCACACCTGCTGGACAGCATACTGAATGTCCGGACGCGTCAGAGTGAGATACTGAAGCGCACCGATGATGGAGTGGTAGAAGGGAGCGTCGGACGCCGAAGAGCCCTCGACGGCGGACACCTTAGCCTTCGTATCGACAGGCGTGGAAGCAGGGTTGCAGTTAAGCATGCCCGCTCGCTCTAGAAGCTCATAGGCGTACTTCTACTGGTGCAGAAAGAAGAGAGTAGCCCGGTGCACGACCTCGATGCCGAGGAAGTAGTGGAGAGCCCCCAAGTCCTTGAGGGCGAACTCAGTGCCGAGGCGAGCTGTGATCTGCTGAAGAAGCGCTGGCGAGGACGCAGTCAGGATGATGTTGTCGACGTACAGTAGGAGGTACGCGGTGGCGGGGCCCTGGTGGTAGACAAACAGGGAGGCATCAGACCGTGTGGACCGGAACCCCTGCTGCTGGAGGAAGGCCGCGATCCGCTGGTACCAGGCCCGAGGCGCCTGCTTCAACCCGTATAGGGAGCGGGAGAGCAAGCACACGTTGTCCGGATAGGCGGCGTCGACGAAACCAGTCGGCTGCTGACAGAACACCTGCTCGTCGAGATGGCCATGCAAGAAAGCATTAGACACATCGAGCTGGTGGACAGGCCAAGCGCGGGAAACAGCAAGCTGGAGAACAGCGCGAATCGTGCCCGGTTTGACAACAGGAGCGAAGGTGTCGGTGAAGTCCACGCCGGCGCGCTGGCGAAAACCGCGCACCACCCAACGCGCCTTGTAGCACTCGAGAGAACCATTGGGGCGAGTCTTGTGGCGGAAAACCCACTTGCCAGTGATGACATTGGCACGTGGTGGCCACAGGACAAGCTGCCACGTACGGTTGCGCTGCAGGGTGTCAAACTCCTCACGCATTGCAGCTAGCCAGTTCGGATCCCGAAGGGCTGCGCGGGCGAAAGTGAGGAGCAGGGATGGTGTCGAGGTAGAAGCCGCGCACGCATACTCGTCCGACGGGTAGCGCGTGCTGGGCCACAGTGTCCCGGTCCGAGCCCGAGTGACCACACCAGTGAGGGGTGCAGCCACGATGGCGGGGGCCACGGCAAGGGCCGAGGCGGGAGCCACGTCAGAGGCGGCCGTGGGAGCCGCAGTGGTGCCGGCCGAGGGGGCCGCGGCGACAGGGGCCGTGACGGGGGCTGCGGCGACAGGGGCCGCGGTGGGGGCCGCGGCGGGGGCGGCCGAGGAGGCCGCTGCGTCGGGGGCCGCGGCAGGAGCTGCAATGCCAGGGGCCGCCGGCGCGGGGAGCGCGGGCAGGGCCGGACCCGGGGCGCGGCTGGGCGGTCCGCCAGAGGTGGGGGCAGGGGCGAACCGCACCGCAGAAGACTCCGAAGGTGATGGTACCTGCTGAAACGGGAACGCGAGCTCATGAAAGTACACATGCCGCGAAGTGAAGACGCGGTGGGTGACTGGATCATAGCACCGGTAACCTTTGGTGTTGGGAGGATAGCCAATAAAGATGCAAGGGAGGGACCAGGGCGCGAGTTTATGGGGAGCGGTGGACGCGGTGCTAGGGTAACAGAGACACCTGAAAATGCGAAGACCATCATAAGATGGAACCGCACCGAAGAGGAGCTGGTGAGGGGTGTAGTTCCAGCGAGAACGTCAGGGGCGAATGTTAATGAGTAGGCTAGCGGTCGCGAGTGCGTCCGACCAGAACCAAGGAGGCACGTAGGAGTGGAAGAGCAACATGCGGACACAGTCATTCAGCGTGCGAAGAACGCGCTCGGCGCGACCATTCTGCTGAGACGTGTAGGGGCAGGTGTAAGGGCATATTTATCCCTCAGGTGTTTTGGTGATTGATGACAATGCATTTGCGGACTAATCGTGTGCCTTGAGTTTCTCAGATACTTCATCTCTAGGCATGAGACGATTCGGTGCCCCTCGGAGACTATTGAAGTCGGCGTTGTTCTACGGTTCTCGTTGGTGGTTTTGAGTCGTAGGAGAGCCGTACTATTAAGAGGGGGTCCGCGTCGGAAAGTTTTGGGTGGAATCAACACATACACTTGTTCCTCCTTTCCCTGCATTTTGGAGCTTCCCTTTGTTATCTTGGTTGTGCGGAAATCTGACGACTACTGTTGTACTTGCGGTAGTACCGCAAGTACACGCGATAGTACCGCTGTGTGTCACGGTAGTACCGCTCATCTGGAGCAGTAGTACCGCGGCTCCCAGGCCTTGTGCCGCTCCGGTGCGGTAGTAGGGGCGGATGTAATTTTTTACATCCGCGCCCTCCACGGTAGTACCGCTCGTCCAGCGCGGTAGTACCGCGGGGGCCCATGGTAGTACCGCTCCCTAGGAGTCGTACTACCATGGCCCTCCTACCTAGTACCGCTGTGTCGCGGTAGTAGGCGCGGATGTAATTTTTTACATCTGCGCCCGCACGGTAGTACCGCGCCTTGCGAGCGGTAGTACCACGTCGGGTTTTTGTACCACCTCAGTTTCAGCGGAAGTAGGCACTGATGTAATTTATTCCATCCGCGCCCTTCCCAGGCCGTGACTTTCCTGCCATGCGGTAGTTAAAAGCATGTTTACTGAATTTCTAGAGGGACTTAAACTATCTACCTCACCAATGAAAGTGGGTGATCCCACTAACAAGGTGACGGATGCTAACTCCGATAAGGGGAAGCTAACAATGAAAAGAGTCCATCTACTAGTGGTAGAAATGGCACCGACATCTTTGCCCATGTGGAACCCCCGGTGTATAGAGGACCGATCCCCTCTACTCATTTGAATCATGCCGGTCCTCCTCCTAAATATGTGAAAAATGAAGATTATGATTCTTGGGTTTATCGCTTCAAGCGTCATTTAAAACATGTGAATACTAACCTTTGGAGAATTATTGAAGAAGGTTTCTATCCTCATGATCCAAGCAACTTCACCCCTCGAGAAGAAGTGGACAATCAATTCAATGAGAGTGCTCTCTTCATCATCCAAGATGCTATCCTTCCCGAAGATCTCCCTCATCTTCGACCTCATGTCATGGCTAAAGAAGCATGGAAGTGTGTCGAGCGTATGTATTGAGGAAGTGCTAGCATTCAACGCTCCAACTATGAAGTGGTGCAAGATGAAGCCGATGAGTTTGCAATGAAAGAGGATGAAGAACCTCGTGAGCTCTTTCGAAGAGTGACCAAACTTGCGGTCGCACTCCGACATCATGGGAGCAAGGACACGGATGACAACTGGATCAAGCACAAGTTCCTCAAGGCCATGATGCCCTACAACAAGGCCATGTACTCCGTCATCCGCTAAAGACCGGACTTCCACTCCATGACCTCTGGTGAAGTGTTGGATGAGTTTGTTGCAATGAACATCTTGGATAAGACCGCCGACAATGCGGTGCTCCGTTCCCAAAGGGCAAAGAAGCCCAATCTTGCCTTGAAGGCCAAGGTTAGTGTGGAAGAAGAAGAAGAAGAGGAAGATGAGGAGAGCAACCCCGAGGACACGAAGTATGATTATCATGAGCACATGGCTCTTGCCTCAAGACAGTTTTGGAGTAAGAAGACTACAAGACCCAACTTCAACAAGAACAACTCAAGTGGCCTCAAGGGGAAGCAACGAGTTAAAACTTGTTTCAACTGTGGCAATGTCAGCCATTTCGTTGCGGATTGTCCATACGAGAAGTGGGAAGACAATGGTGGCAAGTTTATTCGAAAAGACAAAGCCAAGTCCTTCCCCAACAAGAACAACTTCACCAAGAAGACTCCTTCTCGCGGGTTGGTGGTTCAAGACGAATACCGTGAGGATGACGATGATGATGAAGATGGTGAAACAATGGCCATGGCATCCGTTGCCATTGTCTCAACTCCTCGGGTGTCTCTCTTCGATGCACCTAACGAGAACATCACCGCCAAGTGCCTCATGGCTAAGGCCACCAACAAGGTAACCCCCAACATCAAAACCACCATTATTCCTAACCCTCCTTCAACGGATGACTTTGATAATGGTAAGGGGTCTAATGAGGAGATCAATGAATTTGAGTCCTTCATGAGTAAGCTCAAGGGAAAATCCAAGAAGCATTTCGTTGCTCTCTTGGAACAACTTGGTGAAGCCAATGACATGATCGAGGCTCATGAAGAAACCATCATAAGATGGAAAGTCATAGTCGTGACTATGCCGATGAGATATCGGATCTCTCTAATGCTCTTGAGGAAGAGTGTGGGCATCGTTTGGCTCTTGAGGAGTCACACAACGATGGTCATGCTAAACTAAAGAAAGATCTTGATCATGCTCTTGTTGTGTCTCGTGTTCTAGCTTCCGAGAAGGCTAAACTTGGGGTTGATCATGTTAGACTCACGGAGGAGTTTGATGTACTTGACAAGGCCCACAAGGTCTTGAAAGGTGGTCATGCCACCCTCAAGGAGTCTCATGGTCAACTCCAAGTTAAGCTAACCAAGAAAAATGCCACATTTCCTCACATGGTCTTAATTGATAATGCAAATGCTACTAACCCATGTTTTGAGCATGTGCATCTTGTGGAGGAAAATGCCAAGTTGAAGGAACAACTCGAGAAAGGTCTTGTGTCATGCATACAAGGCGAGAAGAACCTAAATGACCTTTTGAGCAATCAAAAGGAAGTTGTGGGCAAGGAGGGAGTTGGGTTCGCACCCAAGTCCAAGAACAAGAAGAAGAACAAGGAGAAGAAGAGCAAGACCAATCGACCTCCTCCGCTCACGCAAACCTTTTTGAAGGAAGAATAAGGTGCTCCTAAGGAGAGGAAGAACAATGGGAAGAGTGGTGAAGCCAAAGAGCGCAACGCCATCTCTCCCAACAAAGCCGGCGACTTTAACCCCTCTTATGTGTTGTGCCGTGCTAGTGATGGACATGTTTATGCTAAATTTGTTGGTTCTCCTTATGAGTACATTGAATGGTCTATTTGGGTTCCTAAGACCCTTGTTACTAACATCAAAGGACCCATTACTCAATGGGTACCTAAAACCAAGCATTGATCTCTTGTAGGTGTTTGCTTCCGGTGGGGGATCATGGTTGCTCGATAGTGGAGCAACAAATCATATGACCGGGAGCAAGGACTTGGTGGTGGACGTGCACAATATCCCATCTATGCCCACCAATGTCGAATGGGGTGATGCCTCACATTCTAAGGTATTGGGTCTTGGCAAGGTTGTCATTTCTCATGATCTAACGATCGAGAAAGTCATGCTTGTTGAGTCCCTTGCGTTCAATTTACTTTCCGTTCGTCAACTCGCACTCATGGGTTTTGCCACCTTCTTTGATATTGATACTGTGGCCCTCTTGTGGAGCAAGACTCTTAAAGTAGCCTTTGTTGGGCATGTCGAGAACGGTCTCTATGTGGTTAACTTCTCGGAGCAACCCACTAAGACCGCGACATGCCTAATGGCTAAAGTTGATGTGGGATGGCTTTGGCATCGCAGTTTAGCCCACGTCAATATGAGATCTTTGCAAAGTCTTCTCAAGGGGGACCATGTCCATGGACTAACGAATGTTAGTTTTGCCAAAGATCGTGTTTGCAGTGCTTGTATCGAAGGAAAGCTTCATGAGACGGCTCACCCTCCCACGACTATCATCTACTCGAAGAGACCCTTGGAGCTCCTCCACATGGACCTCTTTGGGCCCCCATCCTTTGATAGTCTTGGGGGTAGAAAGTATTGCTTGGTGATAGTGGATGATTATTTAAGATACACTTGGGTATACTTCTTCAAGAGGAAGAGTGAGACTCAACAAACCGTCATCGATGTTGCAAATGAAGCTCAACGTCAACACAATGCAAAGATCTTGACAATAAGAAGTGACAACGGCACCGAGTTCAAGAACTACACCTTGGATGAGTTTCTTAGTGATGAAGGGATCAAGCATCAATATTATGCACCATATACCCCTCAACAAAATGGTGTTGCGGAGAGGAAGAACCAGACGTTGATGGATGCGGCAAGGACCATGATGGCGGAGTTCAAGTCTCCATACAACTTCTAGGCCGAAGCCATCAACACAGCTTGTCATGCATCCAATCGGCTCTATCTCCGCAAAGGCTTGAACAAGACTCCGTATGAGATACTCACCGGGAACAAGCCCAATCTCAAGTACTTCCGGGTGTTCGGGTGTAAGTGTTTCATTCTCAAGAAAGGTGTTCGTTTGTCTAAATTTGAAGCTAGAGCTCATGAGGGCATATTTGTTGGTTATGCTACAAACTCTCATGCTTACCGTGTTCTCAACAAGTCCAACGGACTCATTGAGGAGACGTGTAACGTAGAGTTTGATGAAAATAACGGCTCCCAAGTGGAGCAAAGTGGTACTTGTGATGTAGGTGATGAAATTCCTCCCCAAGCCATAAGAAGAATGGGTATTGGTCATATCCTACCCGTTGAGGAACCCCTTGTGGCCGAAGGAGAAGGACAATGCTCCACTCAAGTGGAGCCATCAACTCCCCAAGACCCACACGCTTCCGAAGAACAAAGTGAAGGCCCTCACCTTCATGAACAAGACCAAGGGCAAGATCAACCTCAAGATGGAGGTGAACCTCTAAATGATGCCCAAGGTCAAGTTCTCCCCCTCGAGCAAGTTCAAGATCATGAGCAAGCTCAAGACGGCGCTCAAGATGATCAAGTTAGCCTTCTTCCTTCCACACCCGAGGAAGAATTAGAGCGTCGTGCCGCGAAGATTGCTTCCAAACTCACCACCCAAGGCCATCTCATGGAAAACGTGGTTGGAAGTCTAAGAAAGGGGGTAAGCACTCGTAGACAATTAGCTAACTATTGTGAACATCATGCGTTTCTCTCTTGTGTTGAACCCCAAAAGGTCTATGAGGCGCTCGAAGACTCGGATTGGCTCAATGCCATGCATGAAGAACTCAACAACTTCGAGTACAACAAGGTGTGGAGATTGGTGCCAAGACCTTCGGGGAACCACAACGTCATTGGAACAAAGTGGATCTTCAAGAACAAGCAAGATGCTCATGGGAACATCATTCGCAACAAGGCAAGATTGGTAGCACAAGGCTACTCCCAAGTCGAGGGCATCGACTACGGTGAAACCTTTGCTCCCGTTGCTCGTCTTGAATCCATTCGTTTGTTGATTGCTTATGCTTCCCATCACAACTTTAAGTTGCAACAAATGGATGTGAAAAGTGCTTTTCTTAATGGTCCCATTAATGAGTTGGTTTATGTCAAGTAACCCCCCGGGTTCGAGGACCCCTACTTCCCAGATCATGTGTATCAACTCGATAAGGCACTCTATGGCCTTAAACAAGCCCCACGTGCGTGGTATGACCACCTTACCGAGTTGCTACAAGATCGTGGATTTGAAGTAGGACAAATCGATCCCACTCTTTTTACTAAAAAGGTCAAAGGGGAGTTGTTTGTATGCCAACTATATGTTGATGATATTATCTTTGGTTCTCCTAACAAAGCTTTCAATGAGGAATTTGCCGCTCTCATGACCTCCAAGTTCAAGATGTCTTCGATGGGAGAGTTGAAGTTCTTCCTTGATTTTGACATCAAACAACGAAGAGAAGGAACCTTCATCAACCAAGCCAAATACACTCAAGACATGCTTAAAAGATTCAAGCTAAGTGATGTCAAGCCGGCTTCTACACCAATGCCTACCAAGTGCCAACTTGACATCGATCCCAATGGTATAGCGGTGGGTCAAAAGGTATATCGCTCCATGATTGGCTCCTTGCTTTACCTTTGTGCATCTAGACCGGATATCATGTTGAGTGTGGGGATGTGTGCACGGTTTCAAGCAGCACCAAAGGAAAGTCACTTTGTGGCGGTCAAAAGAATCTTTCGATATTTGGCTCATACCCCAAACTTTGGCTTATGGTACCCAAGAGGAGCAAATTTCAAGCTTGAAGGTTTCACGGATTCCGATTGGGCGGGGGACAAAGTGGATAGGAAGTCCACTTCCGGAGGGTGCCAATTTCTTGGTTGCTCTTTGGTAAGTTGGTCTTCCAAGAAGCAAAGTTGTGTGTCTCTCTCGTCCACCGAAGCGGAGTATGTGGCGGCCGGTAGTTGTTGTGCTCAACTCCTATGGATGAGGCAAACTTTAAAGGAGTACGGTGTCATTTGTGACAAAGTGCCTCTTTGGTGTGATAATGAAAGTGCCATCAAGATTTCTCTCAACCCGGTACAACACTTCAAGACGAAGCACATTGAAATTCGGTATCACTTCATTCGGGATCACATTAGGCGAGGGGAGATCGAGCTCAAGTATGTCAACGCTCATGATAACCTTGCAAATATTTTCACGAAGCCCTTGGATGAAGCAAGATTTCGCGAGTTAAGGCATGAGCTAAATATCATTGATTTGAGCAATGTGACTTGAACCCGTACACCCCCACCACACTCAACGTGTTGTCTAGTTTAGGTGTAGGCATGGACATAGGGGGAGTGTTGTTCTCTCAATGAACTCTCCCTGCTCCCATTATGCATAAATCGATCACCTCTTTCACATTAGCCATTTTTAATGGTACTTGTGCTTCAAAGACGAGTTTCGGTCATGGGCCCAAGGATAATTCTTCGCGGTGCCATACCATCCAACTCAAACATAGGTGGCTTCGGCCACCGCCCTCTCTCCTCGAGAGGCTTTGTCGCTTGGTAGTTTCTTGTTGTCTTTTTGCCTCTGGTTTGTGCGTGTTCTTGTGGTTTCTTCTGTGTGAAAAGTTTCCATGCAAAGGCTTTTTCTTCTCATGTTGAAACTTGCGGTGACTTGAGCTCACGGTACTACCGCGGCCAGCTATGGTACTACCGCAGCCAGCCACGGTACTAACGCTTGCGGGAGAACAGTACTACCGTCACCACGCGACAGTACTACAGCCACTCGTCTGCCTCCAAGCGAAATGTCAAGCACTTAGCTAAGGGCATGGATGAGATAGCCCAAGCTGATTATGTCCGTCTCAGGAAGCTTCACCCTTATGTGCACCCGCATTCCACTTTCAGAGGCTGTGAGCTATTCTGGAACAAGCAACAGACCAACATCTATCTGGATGTCATCAATAACAAGCAGAATACCTATGTGGAGGTGAAGTGGATTGATATGCATCACATGAGGAAGGACAAGTTCCGTGACTACTTTGGAGAGGCTCTGGACTTGGTGGAGCAGTTTGGCATTGAGCATGTGTTAACCTTCCACCTCGACTATGACCCTGAGCTTATCTGTCAGTTCTTTGCCTCAGTCTACTTTCACTCCGATGAGGAACGGAGGATGACCTGGATGACCAATGGCCGTAAGCTGTCTGCTACCTGGAAGGAGTTCATGGATCTTCTCCAGGTTCCTGATGATGGTCTCAACTCTCCAGTGGGTGTTCGCCCCCATGCCAATGCTGAGTCTGCCAGCAAGGACAGGTTTGCCCCATTCATGGTTGAGAAGGCGCTCGCCAATGGCAAGACAACTTTGGTGCTCAACCCTTTCCTGGATATCATGTATCGCATCTTCCGCAACTCCCTGTTCCCTCGCATCGGTGACAAAGACAAGGTTCATGCCTATATGGTGGACATGATGCTCATCTGCGAGGAGGCTCGTTCATCTCAATCTCAGCCACTTGATGTCTCACACATCATGTGGTGTGAGCTCCGGTTTGCAGTGTTCAACCGCAAGGTGCCTATCTATGGGCCCTATCTGTTTCTGCTGATTTCGAAGACTTGGGAGAAAATGTTCCCTGATGAGGAGTTTCTTGCTCCAGACTGGGTTCTCCATGAGCCCATCTGCCTGCGTATCAAATCCAACTGGGCCAACACCACTACTTGTGCCGAGGCGACTGCTGCTAGGGCTGTTGTTGATGAGGAGGATGCTGGCGCCGAGGATGTTGCTGAGGGCCGTGCTGCTAGGCCTTCCTAGAGTGCCGCTATGCCATCATGGGCCAAGAAGCTGAAGGACAAGATGAAGACTCTTTTCTGCATGCAAGCCAAGGGGCAGTACAGGACTCATGTGGCGTCCAAGGAGAGTCGTTGCTGGGACAACAAGATCTTGCAGCTCTATGGTGAGGCAGTGTCTGGCGGGTCTGAGGAGCACATCACTCCAGAGGCCGAGTGGATGGAGAAGCAGGGCTACAGGTGGACTGAGTCTGAGGAGGATGTCGAGGAGAACATCCCTGCTGCCGAGGAGACCGATGGAGAGGCTTGGGACGAGTTCTCTGCTTGAGCCACCTCTTGTGTGTAGGTGTCCTCTCTGCCTTTTTGGCATCTCGATGCGAAAGGGGGAGAGAGTGTAGGGATTTGTGAGTGTGTCGTGTGTTTTCTGCTTTCTCGTTTGAACTATTTGCTGCTTTCTCGTTTGAACCTCGGTAGCTTTACTTCGTATGGTGTAAGACATATGCACTCTATCGATCCTAGCGAGCTTGTGTTATATTGTGTTATCTTTATGCTATGCTATGCTTATTATCATGCCTTGGTCTCTAAAATATAGGGGGAGTGTTGATCCTAGTCTGTGTGCTATGCAGTCCAAAGCATTCATCTAAAGTGCACACATCTAGGGGGAGCCCGTCTATATTTTAGAGCGGTGGGGTTTGCACCTGCTCTAAATTATCTTATCTATATGCAAATCCCGTGTTGTCATCAATCCACCAAAAAGGGGGAGATTGTAAGGGCATATTTATCCCTCAGGTGTTTTGGTGATTGATGACAATGCATTTGCGGACTAATCGTGTGCCTTGAGTTTCTCAGATACTTCATCTCTAGGCATGAGACAATTCGGTGCCCCTCGGAGACTATTGAAGTCGGCGTTGTTCTACGGTTCTCGTTGGTGGTTTTGAGTCGTAGGAGAGCCGTACTATTAAGAGGGGGTCCGCGTCGGAAAGGTTTGGGTGGAATCAACACGTACACTTGTTCCTCCTTTCCCTGCATTTTGGAGCTTTCCTTTGTTATCTTGGTTGTGCGGAAATCTGACAACTACTGTTGTACTTGCGGTAGTACCGCAAGTACACGCGGTAGTACCGCTGTGTGTCACGGTAGTACCGCTCATCTGGAGTGGTAGTACCGCGGCTCCCAGGCCTTGTGCCGCTCCGGTGCGGTAGTAGGGGCGGATGTAATTTTTTACATCCGCACCCTCCACGGTAGTACCGCTCGTCCAGCGTGGTAGTACCGCGGGGGCCCACGGTAGTACCGCTCCCTAGGAGTCGTACTACCGTGGCCCTCCTACCTAGTACCGCTGTGTCGCGGTAGTAGGCGCGGATGTAACTTTTTACATCCACGCCCGCACGGTAGTACCGCGCCTCGCGAGCGGTAGTACCGCGTCGGGTTTTTGTACCACCTCAGTTTCAGCGGAAGTAGGCACAGATGTAATTTATTTCATCCGCGCCCTTCCCAGGCCGTGACTTTCCTGCCATGCGGTAGTACCGCAAGTGGGTGCGGTAGTACCGCGCGAGCGGTAGTACTGCCCCCTTGTCAGGCTAGTTCCGGCTTGTGCTGCTGTCGCGGTAGTACCGTGGTCAGCCACGGTAGTACCGCACAACCTCGCGGTAGTACCGCTCCCCTGGAGCGGTAGTACCGTGTGTCGCGGGCTGAACATGTGGATAACGGTTGGATTTTTTCCACGACTATATAAGGGGTGTCTTCTACCTCTAGTTGACCACCTCTTCCATCTCTAAGCTCCATTGTTGCTCCAAGCTCCATTTTCACTCGATCTCTCTCCCTAGCCAATCAAACTTGTTGATTTGCTCGGGATTGGGTGACAAGTGCCCGATCTACACTTCCACCACAGGATATTTGATTCCCCCCCACTTATCCCTTGCGGATCTTGTTATTCTTGGGTGTTGAGCACCCTAGACGGTTGAGGTCACCTCGAAGCCATACTCCATTGTGGTGAAGCTTCGCGGGATTATTGGGAGCCTCCAAGTGTTGTGGAGATAGCCCCAATCTTGTTTGTAAAGGTCCGGTTGCCGCCTTCAAGGGCTCCAATAGTGGAATCACGGCATCTCGCATTGTGTGAGGGCGTGAGGAGATTACGGTGGCCCTAGTGGCTTCTTGGGGAGCATTGTGCCTCCACACCGCTCTAACGGAGACGTACTTCCCCTTAAAAGGAAGGAACTTCGGTAACACATCCTCGTCTCCACCGGCTCCACTCTTGGTTATCTTATCCCTTTACTTTTGCAAGCTTACTTGTGCTATATCCATTGCTTGCTTGTGTGCTTATTGTCTTTGCATCATATAGGTTGTCCACGTAGTTGCACATCTAGACAACCTATTTCATTGCAAGGTTTAAATTGTTAAAGAAAAGTCTAAAAATTGTTAGTTGCCTATTCACCCCCCTCTAGTCAACCATATCGATCCTTTCAGCAGGTGAGGCGAAAGATGGTGCCATGGGACACAAGTAAATTGCGGACGGCGACATTGTCAAACTCCTTGCCATTGTCAGTTTGCAAGGCGAGAATGGGACGACCGAACTGTGTGGTGACATATGAATAAAAAGCGGTGAGTGTGGCAAGAGCGTCGGACTTGCGACGGAGAGGGAAGGTCCACACGTAATGAGTAAAGTCATCCAATATCACCAGATAGTATAAATAGCCCGTGTTGCTAGCGACCGGGGACGTCCAAACGTCACTATGCAATAACTGAAACGGAAAGGTGGAAATGTTTGTAGACTCTCTAAAGGGAAGACGAACATGCTTGCCAAGACGGCAAGCCTCACAAGTGTGGTCATCGACCTTATTACATGAGAAGGAAAAACTCTGAAGAATCTGACGCATAATGATGGAGTTGGGATGACCAAGACGGGCATGCCAAAGATCGACACTGGCGGCGAAGGCGACGGGGTGACGGGTGGTGGTGGCGCCGGAGGGATGCACTGGGTAAAGCTCGTCCGGGCTATCACATCGGTGGAGCACCATCCGTGTACGGGCGTCCTTCACAGCAAAACCGATATCGTCAAATTCAACAGTTATAGGATTCTCACGAGCAAGGCGACGAACGGAAACGAGATTAGTGACTAAGTTAGGAGACACAAGAACATTAGACATATGCACAGGAGTGGAAGTAGAAGGAAACGACATATGACCAACGTGAGTAATGGGTAGAGAGGAACCGTTACCAACGGTGAAACGGGTGGGAGTATGAACGGGAGTGGCAGACGTAAGGTTACCGGGATGAGCAGTCATGTGAGCAGTGGCGCCCGAGTCCATGTACCAGTCACCACCGCCACCATAGGAGCTCGGTGACGGGGCGGAGTGCAAGGCGGCGAGCAAGGCCGGGTCCCACGGCAGTGGCACCTGAGGAGGGTAGGACCCTCCGTAGGCCGGCGCGGGAGCAGCCCCGAAGGCCGGAGTGGTGGCGGCGCCGTTGGGGGGTGCGGCCCCATAAGCCGGCGCGGCGGCGCCATAGGCCGGCGCAGACCCGTAGACGGGTGCTGGCGGGAGGGCGGCACCATAGCCGCTGTAAGGAGCGACGTTTGGCGCGGCGAAGAGGGCCTGGTGACCCGCCGGGCGGGGCCCAAGGATGCCCGGAGCCGGAGCCCGAGGGACCGGCATGGAGTACGCGTGGACGACGCCTGTCCACGGGTTGGTGTCGTACGTCCATGGAGGAGTCACCTGCTGCTGCTGCTGATGCCCCACCCCCCCACCCCCCCGGCGCTTGTTGCTGCTTGCGGCCGCCCCCGCGACGGTTGCCGCGGCGCCCGCCACCCTGTTGCTGGGGGGCAGCGGGAGGGACGGGAGTCGCGGGCGGGAGGGGGAAGTACCCCGGAGCGCGGGGGGCGGCGGCTGCTGGCGCGGCGCGGTTGGGGCGGCCGGTGGAGGGGCGCCGCGGGAGGTGCCGGCGGCGAGGGCGTGGTGCTGCACGCGCTTCTTGACTCCCTTCATCCGGCGCTCCTCCAACCTCAAGTACGCCACAAACTTGGGGAAGGAGGGCTCCGGCATCAAGGTGAGGTTGGAGGCGGCGTTGCCGAAGTCCTCGTTGAGGCCGACGGTGAGTGTGCTGAGGAGGAGGTCGTCGTCCACCTTGGCTCCAATGTCACGGAGCTCCTCCTCCAACGTCTTCAGACGGCGGCAGTAGTCATCAATGGACTGTTCATCCTGGTGACAGTCAAAAAATTCCTGCTGCAAAAAAACGCGGCGCTGAAGCTTGTTGTCGGTGAAGAGGCCGTTCAGCTTGACCCACAGGGCGCGAGCGTCGTCGCCGGCGCTCACGACCGTGTGGAACAAGTCCTTAGAGATGGTGGTGAAGAACCACCGGATGATCGTGGCGTCGATCGCGGTCCACTCGGCGTCATTCACCATGGCGCGGGAGTCCACGGTGCCATCCACGTGGTCCACGAGATTGTTCTCGCGGAAGAGCAGCGTGAAGTACGTCTTCCACGCGAAGTACGTGGAGTTGGAGGCGTCGAGGATGACGGGGACGCGTGCATGGACGTTGATGTCGCGGATCTCGGCGGGGTTGACGGCGAAGGGGTTGAAGTAGGTGGAGGCGTTGGACGACGTGGCGGCGAGGTGGTGGGGAGGCAGCGGCGGCGCGGCTGCAGAGGAGCGGCGCGGCGGCGGGAGGCAGGCGGCACGGCGTGGGGAGGAGGCGCGCGGAGGAGGAAGGGCACGCGGGGAGGAGAGGCGGGGGCGGCGGCTTGGGGCGGCGGCGGCGGCGGGAGATCGCGGCGGCGGCGGCGGCGGCCCGAGGCGGCGGGTAGGGTTAGCGGAAGCGGGGAGATCGACTTGCGATAGATACCATGTAAAGAATGATTTGGTACATCGAGAATACTTGATCGTGCACTAGGCACATATATATATATAGGTACAAGGGATGCGACCGGTATCTTGTCTCCTAAGATACACATACATACGGAGGGAGACAGATACTACAAGTACTGCATACAGGATCCAGACCTACATACATATACACATGTTCAACATGTGTGATATCGGTCACACAATTCGATCGTCCAACGGGGCAAACGATTGAGATAAATGAGTTATGCGCGATGATGGGGAACATCACACATGTTAAAAATAAGTGCATCGTATGCGAAGTTTCACGCTCGGTTTGCTAAAGCCAACTCATGTGTGATAAGTCGTGACAGCCACACGATTCTGTGTGAAGAATTATGTGCTCTAGTAGAAATATGATTGAATACACGAATTGTGTGCGATGAAGGGAAACATCACACACATTTCTTTGAAGTGCATCATGTGTGAAGTTTGGCACACGGTTTACTCACAAGTGTGCGATATTCGCGGTGTCACACACGTGTTAATTAATAAGAAAATTGTGTGTACATGCATCGCCGCATCGTCTTCTTCCGTTTGAGGTCACGCTCTTGCTTGTCCCACACACATCCGTTGCGTCCACTTGCCCTCCTTCCCGCTAGCACACCCCATCTTTTCCCCCTGCATGATCGCCTCGTTGAACTATAAAGAACTCCCGTTGCTGGTCGGCATCGCCACTTATCCCCTCGACACCGCCAACCTCAGCCGCCCCTCCCTCTCCCCACTCTCTCCCACCCTCAAAGGCTAATGCGCGATTGCAACGTGATCTGCAGGCACCATGTAGTAGTCCCGCCAATGGTACGCGTTGTCGACCATGACTGGAAGAAGCGTGTGGTCATTCGCGTGCTCGACGTGTCCCTAGTCGAAGGCACTCGTCGCAACATCGTCGGGACTCCGAAGACGTCCTCCATAGGGGACTTCCGCGGAGTCCTCGTCAGAGATTCATGCAGAGGGCTAACCCGGCCTTCTGCCCATGTGTCCACTAGTGGCCGACCATTTGGGGGCGAACATCTTGCCCTGCTCCAGACGCTAGGGGGGCCTCTCGAGGGTGAGCCAGCGCGTCGTCGCAGTAATCCAATTCCTCCATTTGACGATGCGGATGGGGAGGAGGATGGCGCCGCTTAATTTGGTGACATGCAGAATTCGAGAATCAATGAATTTTTGTTGATGAATGAATCAATGTTGGAATCAATCATCTTCAGTTACTGAATTTACTTTTTTTGTCACACAAATTAGTATTTCAAGTTCACTGCATTGGCATGTAGATCAAAATGCCACCAATCGCATACGATTTATTACATGCAATCTTGTGCGCTGAATCAGAAAAGTAAAATGCGAAATTAGAGAAGACGGGGTCGAAATGCCAAATTGATGGAGAGTCGGCCGCTGTAGCGCCACTGGACATACAACTCATTCTTCCCTCTGTTTAATGGTGTTGTTGCCCGTACCAACCTGCAAGCACTGAAACCAATTAAAAACCTAACCACAATCCAGGAATTAATGGTATTCTCCACGTGCCCCGCCTGCATCCTAGAACCCTATCACACAAGATTATCTTCTGTCGTGTGCTATGGACCCCCCGTCGCACACCACCGCAAGGTGACGGTTCAAAATTACGTGTGCGATAAGGGTTTTTAACTATGTGTGATGGCCTTAACTACACTAGTGAACAAGTAAAAATACTAATTAATTTTCTCCATGATCCATTTCGTTAGGTAAAGTTGACTGATTTTTCCATTCCTTAGGATGTTATAATCCTGTCATCATTACCCAATAATAATATCGTTGTGTTCAGAAACCGTAGGGCAAATCCAACACGAATCGCCATACCGCCTGCGAATGTCAGGACCAGATGCTCCAGACATGTTTACCAATGTAACAACGGCCACCATATTTTTTGGACCGGCCCGAACGTCTGAAATTCCGCAAATCAGCAAGAAACTAGGGGGGGGGGGGGGGGTTGCGGGAGTCCGTACGAAAACCCTACTCTCTCCCACCACTCTAGAACCATCCGCCCCACATTCATGCCAGTCAGAGCAGACACGATCGGATTCCCACCTACCCACATTCATGTGGCTGGCCGCTCGGCGAATGAGAAGCCCACTTCGGCCATTGCCCGCATTGAAGCAGCACGGGTCCGTCTGTCCCTCCTATTTAAGCTGGCCGGTCACGAAAGCAAGCCCTACACCACCACATCGCCGCTTCTCCCCTCCACTCCAAAATCCGCACTCCTCCACCACTGGACGTCAAGATGGGCAAGTCCGATGCCTCCAAGTGGTTACCGTTGTGCTCCTTCGGATCCAGGGGCATTCCGAAACCTGGAGCCTCCAACTATCGTGTTTGGGCCCCTCAAAATCCACGACTCCCCTCAAACGTCAAGTCGTAGCTGATCATTTTAGACGATGATGATCAGAAGCCGCCCCTCCTCGCCAAGGCTGCCACAACGGATGGCTAATTCTCACGGCAGATCGAGATGATGCTGCAGCGGTCGATCATCGACCGCAGTCTGATGGAACTATCTCATGTGCCTCACCATGGCATCCAAATTAGACACCTCATGAAGGCGGATCCGCCCTTCCCACTGCGCATATGTCGATTCCAGCAAGGATGTGGCCCCGCTAGCCTGGGAGCTAGTGGCGTCCGGACACCGTGTAAAAGGAGCAGGAGTCCCTCCGGTGTTCTACAAGTTGCACGGCCGCCTTGATTACCACCTCAATTGCGGCGGTGCATCCTCCTCAGCAGCCACAAGTTTCTCTTTGAGGCAGAGTGTTGGGAGTGGGACAACGAGGCAAGCCATTGGCGTTGGCGAAGACTGACGTCGCGCCTGCATGGGTGTTCGCAGACCTTGCACTTGTGCAGGCGTGGGCCCTAGATCGCTCCAAGACCACCAAGACTGCCACCCACTGCCAACATCGACTCAACAACTATCCCCTCCAAGTGGGGCTGACTGAGTCCGAGTGCTTGCCCCGGCTCCCAGGAAACGGCGGCGGGGCAAGGCGCAGTCCATGGCCGACAATCGCCACTAGGGGGAGGCAGTCGAGCGGCTCCACCGCGAGCATGTAGCGGCGTCCGATCAAGGATGTCGCGACGCCTAGCAAGCCATCCGCCACTGAAGGATGATGACGGCTTGGACAGTGGCGTCAACGGCCTGAACGACGGAGGTCCGGAAAAAAATCTCGTACGACCGGGTCGCACGAGGCCAAACGGGAGACCACCTCGAGCGCATGACATCTGGCGTACGAATCTCAACGCAGCGTTCGCCTGGCTTCCAGCCCAGCCCACCCCACTTCCGTTTCCCACGCCCCACGCCCCGTCCTTTCAGCTTCTAATCTGTTTCATCTTCCAAAACGAAAAAACTCATCTCCGTCTCTTCCATCTCGCCGGCGACGGCGTGCCAAGATGGCGCAGCCCGACGAGGGCAACGAGGCACTGGATCGGGAGACCACCTCTCTGCCCACGGCTACTCCAATCAGGGTAAGTTCAATAATCAGTACACATGCCACACCAAGCACAATCCCCTCTTCCTGAAGCCTCTTTTGATTGATTCAATTACCTTGCAGCAATTTCCGACGACTGAGACTAATGGCCAGCCCTCGATGAGCAGCACACCGGCGGCCTCTGCTCCAGAATCCTCTCTGCCCACAGCTACTCCAACCATGGTAAGTTCAGTAACCAGTACGCATGCAACAGCTAGCACGATCCTCTCTTCCTGAAGCATCTCTTGATTGATTCAATTACCTTGCAGCAATTGCCAAGAACTGAGACTAATGGCCAGCCGAGAATGAGCAACACACCAGTGAATAATCAAGACATACAAGATGCAGATAATACTCCAAGAGTTGGGAAGTGCTTTCAGTCAGAAGAAGAGGCGTACCAATTTTACAATTCTTATGCTCAAACCAAGGGATTTAGCATTAGGAAGTGCCACTTGAAGTTTAGAGCAGATGGGACTTTAAGTTCCAGATATTTTGTTTGTAGCAAGGCAGGTGTGAAAAATGCTAATCCAACACATGTGGCCAAGAAAGAACAAGCTATTTCGAGGACTAATTGTATGGCTCGAGTTCAATTCCGCATCAATCAAGAGGGAATTTGGATTGCTCAGAAAGTTACGCTCGACCACAATCACCAGCTTGTAAGTCCAGATAAGAGGCACATGCTTAGATCTCAGCGTCAACTCTTAGATGCCGATCGCCACATGATTAAGCAAATGAGGACATCGGGAATTAAACAAGCCGAAATATATGATTTTTGCGAGCTTTGGTATGGTAAAGATGCTATACCCTTCTTGCAAATGGATTGCAACAATTATTTGCGAAGTGAGCGCTCAAAGTATTTGGAAACCAAAGATGCACAAACATTAATGGAGTATCTAAAGAACAAGCAAGCTGAGGACCCTTCGTTTTTCTATGCCATGCAGTTAGATGATGATGATGGTACAATAATGAACATCTTTTGGACTGATGGACAAGCTATCATGGACTATTCTGTCTTTGGAGATGCCCTTTCCTTTGACACCACATTTTCAACAAATAAGTTTCAAATGCCATTTGCTCCGTTTATTGGTGTTAATC
Source organism: Triticum aestivum (assembly GCF_018294505.1). Taxonomy (NCBI): domain Eukaryota; kingdom Viridiplantae; phylum Streptophyta; class Magnoliopsida; order Poales; family Poaceae; genus Triticum; species Triticum aestivum. The sequence goes on from NC_057795.1 coordinate 566,913,651, forward strand.
ATCACAAGCAGACTATTCTTTTTGGTGCAGCACTACTATCTAATGAATCTGCAGATACCTTTGAGTGGGTTTTTAGAACCTTTCTACAAGCTATGTCTGGTAAGCAGCCTGAAACAATATTCACCGATCAATGTGCCGCCATTATAAATGCTATTGGAAGGGTTTTCCCAAGAACACGACATCGTCTTTGTTTATGGCATTTGTATCAAAATGCTGCAAAACATCTAAGTCAAGTAATCAGCGACAATGATAATTTTCTTAAAGAATTCAAAAGGTGTGTGTATGAAGATAGATCACTGGCACATTTTGAGAATAGATGGCATGAGCTATTGCTTAAGTATCAGATTGAGGATAATTCTTGGATAAGAAATCTGTACAAGTTGCGTGAGAAGTGGGCTACTATCTATCGGCGGGATTCTTTTAGTGCATATATGACATCAACCCAAAGGAGTGAAGGAATGAACAACGTGTTCAAGAAAACTTTCCGCAAAAGGCTTTGTCTTTCTGAATTGATAGAAGCATATGATAAGTGCATTGCTCGTCTTCGCCGGAAAGAAAAATACGAAGACTACAAGTCACGCCATACCATTCCAGTACCCTGCCTACCAAACCTACCTTTGTTGAAGACTGCGGCTGAATCATATACTAGGACACTCTATTCTGAGTTTCAAGAGGAATTTAAGAAGCAATTCAGTTTATCATGTATTTTCCTGAGCACCGATGGCACAATTAGCACTTACAAGGTGACATCTTTCGAGTACAAGAATGATGAAGCCATAGTGGCTTTCAACCCAGCTACTTTGGAGATATCTTGTTCATGCAAATTGTATGGTTGTGTAGGTACGTAATACATGCTTCCTCGTTTGCCTAAAATTGTTCTAAATGTTGTATGTATATTGTGCAACCCTTCTGAAATTGCTCTAAATGTTGTAGGTATATTGTGCAAGCACGCTCATAAGGTTTTCACATGCTGCAACATCATCATCCTGCCAAGTCAGTACATATCGAACAGATGGACGAAGTATGCAAAACAAGAAATTTTTACATCAAAACTGAATTGCAATGATAGCTTAGAATCCATGTTTGCACATACTAGTCGAAAGATGATTTCACTTGCATTGAAGTGCAAAACATCAAAGGAGGTTCTTACACATCTCAACAATGGTATTGATAAGTTGGCTTTGGAAGCACTAGAATTACTTAGCAATTTAAACTTGGGTGAAGATGAGGACTCTAAAAGTTCCTCCGAAATGACTGGATATGTTGCAAAAACAATGGTGCCATTTAGAGCTCCTGAACGAATAAAAGGTTCAAAGCAAAAAAGATCAAAAGATGTGCTAGAGGGAGCAAAGAAAGGCAAAAAAAGGTACCTTTGCTTGTTCTGTGTGAATAAGTAGCAATGTTTCATTCCTATTTCTTATATCTACATACAATTTGCAGGAAAAGGTACAAACTATCCAGCAAAGGAGTCCGTGTTTGTTCCGTCCGCAGCTGGCCCTTCGGAATATGATTTTGGTGGTACTATAAATCCATCAATATCCATGGCATTTGGAGAGTATCCATCATTTTTAGGTCAACCTATCCAAGGAGAATTCACAAGACTATTGCTTGAGGCTCATGGAGATGGCACAACACCGCCGGCCGCTCGTCAACTGGATTTCAACGGTGGTGCTAGTACATCAAGGTTTCAGCCGTGATGAGCCCGATCGTGCGTTGATGCATAATGTATTGTTGGTTCCTCAATGCTAGTTAGCTGGGCATGTCAGCTATATGGTTTATGTATTTGGTTTAGCATAAAACTAGAGCTATCCTTTTATTTTGCTGCTACGTGTGTGTCACTTGACAATGTTGAACATCTGTTATCAAACATATATTCTATTAAACTGAAGCTATCATTTTCTTCTACTGCTATGTGCTAGTGTTTCACCTGAAGCTATCATTTTCTTCTGCTGCTATGTGTGTATTTCACCTGGCAAATGGTGCTATTTACTTGCTGCAACACAAACTGAAGCTATCATTTTCTTCTGCTGTTATATGCTAGTGTTTCACCTGACAATGGTTTCTACAAAGTTTCTTTTGTCTCTGTCAACTGATCAGTTGTACAACACACACAAGGGTGCATATACTTGGTGCCTTACCAGATATTGGAAGGAAACAACTGATCAGTATGTTCAACAGCACAAATACACTGAAAATGTCGCAACACATTATATGAAGAGTGGACAAGAACAACTATACATTGCAAATTCCACAAGCTTTCATTCACACAGAAATTCGTTTACAACATAGGCCAGTCTTGTAAGAGAATAAAATTCAGAAAGGAAAATACAGAATAGTTGCCTTTGTTCAGGCTTTTACAGCTCAAATCACACACAAAAATCTACAGGAAGTTGTTAGTTGATGTTGTTTGCCGAGAAGCGACCAGGGTGACACAGCAGCGTCGAAACGGTTGGCCGGAGCCAAGGGGCGTATGAAGCCTGTACAATAAGCCGGCAGCGCCGCGAATGTGGCCGAGGAGCATTGCCATGGGCAGCGGCATGACAAGGGTAGATGGCGTGGCGCCGCGAGCTTGGCCGCCGGAAAACATGGTGGGTGCCGGCGGGGATGGAGAGCCACGAGCAGGCCGGCGTCGAGGAGTAGGCCGACGAGCAGCTACGACGGTGCCGCGACCTGGGCCGCCAACGAACGCGGCCGTGCCCGCGGGAATAGAGGACTTCGAGCAGGGGAGTTGGGTCCAGCGTCGAGGAGCACAACGGCGGCGATGTGGCGAGCAGCCGGAGCGGATCACGCCGGCGGCCGGAATTGGGGGCGTCGGAGGAGTTGGGCTAGGGATTTGATGCACGCTCGACCTGGTCTTCGGTTCGGGATAAGGTGACTCTGCGCTGAGATTTGTGCTGCCAGATGTCATGCGCACGAGGTGGTCTCCCGTTTGGCCTCGTGCGACCCGGTCGTACCAGATTTTCTTCCCGGAGGTCCCTATGGCAAAGAAGGCCATGCCTACGGGGTCACCGACCGGTACCTCGCCTTGTTTAGCTTAGCCGGATTCAATTTAGATGGAAAATTGTTAAATTAAAATTTTGTCTGTTTTTTTGAAGCGCCAACCGTAGAACAATTGTTCCACGGTATTTTCTATTAATAATAAAAAAGTTACAATATTTACATAAAAAGAAGGACGACCTATGGTCTCTATCCTATGCCAGTTTTTTCTAACATGGAAATAGAGGAGTAACTTGGAGTTTTAGCAGGGTCTCATTCCAGATGATCCCTGATCCACTGGTGGAGGGTGTACAAATGCTTTGCTTTAATCCTACGAGCCAACAATCTCAAATTCTCTTTTAACCTATATTTCCAACATCGTACACTTGGGGCCTCTTTTCTGAATTTTTTTCCATTCCTTTGACACCAAGTGGCCCAACATCCTTGGATTATAACCTCCATAGCATTGCCCTTGGGCAGAAGCTGGTAAACTATCTCAATATCATCTGAGGAGGATATTCCCAGTCTTTTTCCTTGGTAACACACTATGCCAATAGTCTTGTACAAACTCATTGTCCCAAAAAAGGTGTCTCCGAGTTTCTTCAGTCTTATCATTATAGAGAACACGATCATAGCATTCCAGGTGGAATTTTTTTTCCTTTTGAGTAGATTTCTGGTGTTAAATCTGTCATAAAGCAGCAACCAAAAGAAGATTTTGTGTCTGAGTCTACATGCAGTTTTCCAAAGCCATTTGAATATTTTTAGCTCTTCTTGCTGTGGGTGCAAGTTGTGGTACATTATAATGGATGAGAATTTGCCTTTTCTGACCTTCGCTTATCCATTTGATACCTTGCTTGTGTCTCTACCTGGTTTTGAACTAAATTGTCCAATAGCTGGAACTGATCATATGCCTGGGTGGACATTGGAGTGTAAAACAATTCTATGGCGTTTTGTTGCATCCTCTAGTCTCTAACTGAAATTGATTCATCCCAAGCATACGAGTGCAGTTTAGGAAATTTCTCTTTGAGAGGTTGTTCTAGCCAAGTATCTTGGCAAAGTAACATAGTGCCACCATTTCCCATTTTGCAGTTCGAGTTGTCCTTGAATTCCTTAAGAAGTTTCAAATGAGCTTTCCACCAAGAGGATCCTTCCAATTTATCCCGGGGGTGATTCAACATAGTAAGTTTCCCAGATAAGCTTTACCCAAGGCAGAGATTGCTTGTTGAGAAATTTATGAATGTTCTTCACCATCAGAGCCTTGTTGTGAATCATCACATCCAAGATGCCCAATCCACCTTGATTTTTAGGTCTACAAACTTTGTCCCAAGCAATCAAAGCAGACCCTGCAATTATTTGGCCATATTTTCTCCACGGGAAGGCTCTCAGGTATTTATTTATCTGAGAGGTGATTAGTGTGCTCATAAAGAAGATTGGCAGAGCAGAGAAAACTGATTTTATCAAAAGGAACATCCCATCATATGACAACATAGTAGAGCAACCTGACAATTTTGTCTGTTTGATTGTATATATCGAAATTAACAAATTTAGTCTGTTTAGCATCAAAGTTCGTCCGTTGCCCTTAGCCACTGAGTAACCCAAGTCCTAAAATGTCTTTCTTTCGCTGCGGGGGCCTAAAATGTCTAGTTACAAGTAACTCTCACCTGTCAAGTATCCCAGTCGACCAATCAACACAAAAATTAAAGGCGCTGTACCCATCAGCAAAGCGGCTAGCGGCAGATAAAAAGAGGCCAAAAGAGTCTAAAACGCTTTACGTATCACGCAATATCACAAAGATGCGTACGTGAGTGACAGACTGCGCTGCAGTAGGGCCGGCGTCGTCAGTGAAGGGACGAATATGGCTGGAAGCTGCAGCACGCCGCCCCCAGCAGCAGCAGTCCACCGGGGAAGGCGACGTCCTAACGGCCGCCCAAGCCCGCCTATAAATCCCAACGGATCTCCCCGCCGTAACCACACACCAACGATCGTCGTCTCGTACGACCCCCAACACGTGCGTTGCTGGTAGTTACAGTAATAGTGAGCCATGGCGACGATGAGAGCCGCGCTGCTTGGCGCCGTGGTGCTACTGTGCGCGCTCCGTCACGGCGGGGCGCAGCGGTACGAGGCCATCTACAGCTTCGGCGACTCCATCTCCGACACCGGCAACCTCTGCGTCGGCGGCTGCCCGTCGTGGCTCACCACGGGGCAGTCGCCCTACGGGGAGACCTTCTTCAAGCGCCCCACCGGCCGCTGCTCCGACGGCCGCGTCATCGTCGACTTCCTCGGTACCTACCAACTACTCTCTATGTAAGCTGTAAAGATGGCGGCCGACATGATGGTGAATGTGACAAAGTTGGTATATATGTGTGGGTGCAGCTGAGCACTTTGGGCTGCCGCTGCTGCCGGCGTCCAAGGCCGGCGGCGACTTCAAGAAGGGCGCCAACATGGCGATCATCGGCGCCACCACCATGGACTTCGGCTTCTTCCAGTCCATCGGCCTCAGCGACAAGATTTGGAACAACGGGCCCCTGGACACCCAGATCCAGTGGTTCCGGAAGCTCCTGCCGTCCGCCTGCGGCAAAGACTGCAAGAGGCATCTCTCCAAGTCCCTGTTCGTGGTGGGCGAGTTCGGCGGCAACGACTACAACGCGGCGCTCTTCTCCGGCCGGAGCATGGCCGACGTGAGGGGCTACGTGCCGCGGGTCGTCAGTCACATCGTCCGTGGCCTCGAGGTAACCTACCCCCTACTTTGTCCACCACCTCGCTAATCTCACTGACTCCTCTCAGGTAGGTGGCTCTCCCGGCCAGGTTTGCTGATGTGATCATCTAACACTGTGTGTGTTAATTTGGACGTATTTTTGTGCAGAACATGATCAGACTGGGCGCGATGGACGTGGTGGTGCCGGGGGTGCTCCCCATCGGGTGCTTCCCGATCTACCTGACCCTCTACGGCACCTCCAACGCCGGCGACTACGACGGCGATGGGTGCCTCAAGAGCTACAACGAGCTCTCCACCCACCACAACTCGCTGCTCCGGCGGAGCCTCGGCAACCTCCAGAAGACCTACCCCCGCACCAGGATCATGTACGCCGACTTCTACGCGCAGGTCATCCAGATGATACGGGCCCCTCAGAATTTCGGTAAGCTGATGCAATTTCGTCTTCAAAACTTCAGTTACATATCTATTTTTTTCTTTTTTCTTTTCAAAAAGAGGATAACCCTCGACATCTGCATCATGACGATGCATGCAGCCATATCTATATATACCAACCATGCATTTTCATGTTTAAATTTTTTCCCACGGTGCATTGTTGTACTAATGTGAAGTAGGAATATCCATCCTTGTGTAAAGTCGCTGTGCCCGGCCAAACATCCCTGGCCGGAGCAGCAAGGCGACACCGTCTTTACATGTGAAGTAGGAATCCAGTTGCCGTGACAGAGTTGAAGTTTCGGTGATCACGACACGCACGTCCATTCGGTAGGTGTAGACAGGTAGCTAGGGCACACGGGGGCCATGCACGCACGGCTCATAGCCTACACCTAGCTACTCCTCGAGAGACATACATTTATCCAAAGTTGCGTCACAATACTGCTTTCTTAGACGTAGAGAAAAGCTGGCTAGGTGCATGCACAATAAGCTTTGGGAAATATGGTCTCCTGGATTCTTAGCCCACCGGCGACTCATTCGGCTAATTAGTGGTCGAATTATATATGCTCTCTCTTGGGACCATGACCCCTGTCTCTGTCCTGTCCATATAATTTGGGAATCAATACCCATCTAGCAAACCAGTTGGCATGCATGCATGTCCATCTAGCTAACGGAACACATGATCCAATTATTATGAAATGAGGGCGTGACAGTGTGCGTATAGTATAGTAATACTGACGCCAAAGCACTGTGCATGCATGTGACGGGCTCTTCTTTCCGTGTATAACGGTGTATAATTTGACAGAGAGATGCCCCGAAAAGTCATGTTCACGAAAATAATAATACTAGCATGCCCATGTTCATGATACTGTGCACGATCTCATCCATCACGTACTATAATCGTCTTCTCATGGTCATCACTACATATAGTTGACGTGACAAAGCGGCCGCGATCACGCATCAGGACGCATATTGATTGGCAGTGGTAGTAAAATGAAGAACAAGGATGCATGGTCTGATAAAAACGGCTTTGGTGTATGTGTGGTTTTCAGGCCTCAAGTACGGGCTGAAGGTGTGCTGCGGAGCCGGCGGGCAGGGCAAGTACAACTACAACAACAAGGCGAGGTGCGGCATGTCCGGGGCGAGCGCCTGCTCCGACCCGCAGAACTACCTCATCTGGGACGGCATCCACCTCACCGAGGCGGCATACCGTTCGATCGCCAACGGGTGGCTCAAGGGGCCTTACTGCAGCCCCCGCATCCTGCACTGATCATTTTTATTTATGGATTCGTTGTTTTATTTTATTTATTTTATTGACTTGATGCGTTTTCTGATCAAGTGTGGTGGGATCGATCGATGCGTCGTGCATGTGTGTGTGTGTGTGTGAATGTAACAGCTAATTGATATGATGGATGCTCATGGGGTACTTAATTAATTATTAGGTTGCGTTCGGAGAATGAATGAATGAATAAAGCTAATTGATATGATGGAAGCCCCCCTGATTAACTAAACTGAGGAAATGAACTCAACGAGGTCATCATTTCCCTTGCTATGTTTCGTATGTTCCGCTTGAGCTTGATTTTGGCAATTGATTCCGCATTAATCCATTTGCTATGACGTTCGCGATCGATTTCCTTTATCCGCAATTTTCTTCAAGTCCGGCATGCATATGCGAACCAACATGTGGTTGGATAGTTATAAGGATAGTGGTATCCCCAGCCCACCAGAGTTGAAGTCTAGGCTTAACATTGATGCTCGTATTTTATGGATTTATTTCAGGCCTTCTGATGATGTGCGTTCGGCAGGAGAAGACTTTTCCGTTGACTACAAAGACGTCTGTGGCGACTTCGTCCATCTCAAGACAATATGTCACCTCAGTCTATCAAAGGTGCTAATAGGGGTAGTGTGTACGTGTGTGTTCATAAATGTGAGTGTATGTGCCTATGTATGAGCATCTACGTTGTATTGTGTTAAAAAAGTCAGGCGTGCACATCTGGGTGGCTGTCATTCCCGATCTTGGATTGCTGATGTGGACAAACGGCATCCACAACAAAATTTTCTCACGAGGCCGGTTTTTGCAGGCCGATTTCCCGCGGAACACTTTGAAAATTTCAAAGTTAATAGCATAGGTGCTTAGAGGACCAGATCAGGCTCCGGTCCAGCTGGTCAAGGGTGAAGAGGAAGCCAGGGGTGCCAATGTGCCCTCGGACACCGAGGATTAGGAGCTCAGCTCAAGCCTTTTCCTCCCGAAGATGAGGAATTGTGGTGAAGGGCCTTCTAAATTTTAAGCGTCTGCGCCTAGGCTGGAAGCTGAAAAATCGGCCCAGACAAGCATAAGAAGAGGCGCGAGGACTCGACCACCAGAGTGCCAATTACCTCAGCAACCACCATGGGAGGGGCATCGTTGCTTCAACCACCTCGGGACATGAAGAAACGGGCGGTCAGCACCAAGTAAGCAAAGATCTCTTCAATTTTTTGTTCTTTCTTCTTCAATCATTGTTCTTATGCCAATTTGTCTGGTATGTAGAGTCTTGGGTGACGTCTTGTCCGGGCAATCCATGAAAATCACCAAGGCAGCGTCCAATTCAGATGTTCCTCGGATTGTCGAACGAGAGCTGATGGTCAATCTGATCTCCATGATGCTGTCACCAGAAGGCACGACGGCTCCTGAGATAATAACTAACCTGCCGAAGCATGCCAACCCGGTCTACCGCCCACCCGAGGAGATGGAGGAGGTCGTTGTGTTGACCGCAATGTTGTCATTGAAGATCCTTCTGCTAGCTCGGCGGTGGGAGGTGATGAAGACGTGGACCTGGCGCATAGGGCTCGGGATAATGAAATACTCCCTCTGTTTTAAAATAGATGACTCAACTTTGTATTAATTTAGTATAAAATTGAGTTATCTATTTTGGAATGGAGGGAGTAGCTCCCTTGTTGCTGCTGGTTTTGATCTGCCCGTGATGAAGGTGACGTGAAAGTTTGTTCTGGTGCATACTACGCCAACTGCTCCAAGTCCTCAGGTAACTTCTCTTACCAGGACGTCAGTCAATGTTGGGGCCATGGTAACCCATTCTCAGTGAGTTAAGCCCTGCTCCTCTCTTAGTGTGGTGATTAGGCGAGTTACTTTTGAGATGATGGGTGATTTCTTCGAGGCGAGGGATGTGAACTAGCAGCGGGACACCAAGATGCCTACTTCAATCCTCAGTCGGCCGACGACCAGAGATCCACCCCGACCTTCATGTGAGAATCCGGCAAGGGCATGGTAGATGCGGTGAAGCATGAGTTCGACCTTTGAGCCATTCATTGAGGCTAGCGACTGTCCATTTTTGTATTTTTATTTACCATGTACACAGTAGACCTCAAGATACTGGTCGACTCTCTAAACCAGGTCTGCCAGCTTGACTCCGTGAACCCGGCCCGCCAGCTTAAATTTGCACTTCTTGTTGGAGAACATTGCATGAGAAACAAAAAAAAATTCCTATGAACACCAAGATCAATTTAGTAGATGAGCATCTACGAAAGGAGAGATTACATCTACATACCTTTGTAGATCGCTAAGCGGAAGCGTTAAGAAACGCGGTTGCTGTAGTCGAACGTCTTTGCGATCCAATCATGATCCGTCTCGCGACCTCCTGATCCAAGTGCAGAACGGACGGCACCTTCGCGTTCAACACATGTACGGCTTGATGACGCCTTCACCTCCTTGATCCAGCGAGCGATGGTGAAGTAGTAGCCCGAGTCCTCCGATAGCACGACGGCATGGTGACGGTGGTGGTGGTGGAATCTCAGCAGAGCTTCGCTAAGCACTACGGAGAGGAAGATGGTTACAAGGGAGAGGAGGGGCAGCGCCGTGGCGTATCAGGATGCGGCTGCCCTCTCTCTACCTCTCTATATATAGGGGGAAGGGGGGAGGAGGGGTGCCCTAGGGTTTCCCCAGGGGGACGGCGGCCACAAGGGGCAACCCTAGATGGGTTTTGGGTGCCTCCCCTAGGTGCCTTGTGTTAGGGAACATGGTAATTTAAAAAAAATTCCTACGATCACCCAAGATCTATCTAGGTGATGCATAGCAACGAGAGGGGGGAGTGTTGTCTACATACCATCGTAGACCGAAAGCGGCAGCGTTTAGTAACGCGGTTGATGTAGTCGAACTTCTTCGCGATCCAACCGATCAAGTACCGAACGTACGGCACCTCCTCGTTCAGCACACGTTCAGGTCGATGACGTCCCTCGTACTCTTGATCCAGTTAAGGCCGAGGGTGAGTTCCGTCAGCACGACGGCGTGGCGACAGTGATGATGATGCTATCGGCGCAGGGCTTCACCTAAGCTCCGCAATGGTATGATCGAGTTGTGTAACTGTGGAGGGGGGCACCGCACACGGCTAAGAGAATAACTTGTGTTTTCTAGGGTGCCCCCCTGCCCCCATATATAAAGGAGGGAGGAGCAGGAGGCCGACCCTAGAGGGGGCGCACCAAGGGAGAAGTCCTACTTGGACTCCCGGCCACCGCTTGAGGCCCTTCTCTCCTTTTTTGTATGGCCCATTAAGGCCATACTTCCCCCGGCGAATTCCCGTAACTCTCCGGTACCTCAGAAAATATCCGAATCACTCGGAACCTTTCCGATATCTGAATATAGCCTTCCAATATATCAATCCTTATGTCTTGACCATTTCGAGACTCCTCGTCACATCCATGATCTCATCCGGGACTCCGAACAAACTTCGGTCATCAAAATCACATAACTCATAATACATATCGTCATCGAACGTTAAGCGTGCGGACCCTATGGGTTCGAGAACTATGTAGACATGACCGAGACACATCTCAGGTCAATAACCAATAGTGGAACCTGGATGCTCATATTGGCTCCTACATATTCTACGAAGATCTTTATCGGTCAAACCAGATAACAACATAAGTTGTTCCCTTTGTCATCGGTATGTTACTTGCCCGAGATTCAAAATCGTCGGTATCATCATACCTAGTTCAATCTCGTTAGCGGCAAGTCTCTTTACTCGTTTCGTAATACTTCATCCCGCAACTAACTCATTAGTTACAATGCTTGCAAGGCTTATAGTGATGAGTATTACCGAGAGGGCCCAGAGATACCTCTCCGAAACACGGAGTGACAAATCCTAATCTTGATCTTTGTCAACCCAACAAACACTTTCGGAGACACGAGCACCTTTATAATCAGCCTTTTACGTTGTGACGTTTGGTAGCACACAAAGTGTTCCTCCGATATTCGGGAGTTGCATAATCTCATAGTCCGAGGAACATGTATAAGTCATGAAGAGAGCAGTAGCAATGAAAATGAAACGAGCATAATGCTAAGCTAACGGATGGGTCATGTCCATCACATCATTCTCCTAATGATGTGATCCCGTTCATCAAATGACCACACATGTCTATGGTTAGGAAACATAACCATCTTTGATAAGTGAGCTAGTCATGTAGAGGCATACTAGGGATAATATGTTTTCTTTATGTATTCACACATGTACTAAGTTTCCGGTTAATACAATTCTAGCATGAATAATAAACATTTATCATGAAATAAGGAAATAAATAATAACTTATTATTGCCTCTAGAGAATATTTCCTTCAGTCTCCCACTTGCACTATAGTCAATAATCTAGTTCACATCACCATGTGATTTAACACAAATATTCACATCTGTATGTGATTAACACCCATAGCTCACATCGTCATGTGACCAACACCCAAAGGGTTTAATAGAGTCAATAATCTAGTTCACATCGCTATGTGATTAACACCCAAAGATTACTAAGGTGTGATTATGTTTTGCTCGTGAGAGAAGTATAGTCAACGGGTCTGTCAAATTCAAAGCCATGTGTATTTTGCAAATATTCTATGTCTACAATGCTCTGCATGGAGCTACTCTAGCTAATTGCTCCCACTTTCAATATGTATCCAGATTGAGATTTAGAGTCATCTGGATCGGTGTAAAAGCTTGCATCGATGTAACTCTTTACGACGAGCTCTTTTATCACTTCCATAATTGAGAAATATTTCCTTAGTCCTCAGTAAGGATAGTTTTGACCGCTGTCCAGTGATCTACTCTTAGATCACTATTGTACCCCCTTGCCAAAACTCATGGAAAGGTACACAATAGGTCTGGTACACAACACAACATACTTTATAGAACCTATATGACTGTGGCACAGGGAATGACTTTCATTCTCTTTCTATTTTCTGTCGTGGTTGGGCTTTGATTCTTACTCAATTTTACACCATGTAATACAGGCAAGAACCCTTCCTTTGATTGATCCATTTTGAACTTCTTAAAACTTTACCAAGGTATGTGCTTTGTGAAAGTCCAATTAAGCATCTTGATCTATCTCTATAGATCTTGATGCCCAATATGTAAGCAGGTTCACCGAGGTCTTTCATTGAAAAACTCTTATTCAAGTATCCCTTTATGCTATCCAGAAATTCTATATCATTTCCAATCAACAACATGTCATCCACATATAATATTAGAAATGCTATAGAGCTCCCACTCACTTTCTTGTAAATACAGACTTCTCAAAAAGTTTGTATAAAACCATATGCTTTGATCACACTATCAAAACGTTTATTCCAACTCTGAGAGGCTTGCACCAGTCCATAAATGGATCGCTGGAGCTTGCACATTTTTTTAGCACCCTTTGGACCGACAAAACCTTCTGGTTGTATCATATACAACTCTTTTTCCAGAACTCTATTCAGGAATGCAGTTTTGACATCCATCTGCCAGATTTCGTAAAATATGACAACTGCTAACATGATTCGGACGGATTTAAGCATCATTACAGTTGAGAAATTCTCATCGTAGTGAACTCCTTGAACTTCTTGAAAACCTTTCACAACAAGTCGAGCTTTGTAGATAGTAACACTACTATCATCGTCCGTCTTCCTCTTGAAGATCCATTTATTTTCTATGGTGTGCCGATCATCGGGAAAATCCACCAAAGTCCACACTTTGTTCTCATACATGGATCCCATCTCAGATTTCATGGCCTCAAGCCATTTCGCGGAATGTGGGCTCATCATCGCTTCCTCATAGTTCATAGGTTCATCATGGTCTAGTAACACGACTTCCAATAGGATTACCGTACCACTCTGGTGCAGACTGTACTCTGGAAGACCTACGAGGTCTTGTAGTAACTTGATCTGAAGTTTCATGATCATCATCATTAGCTTCCTCACTAATTGGTGTAGGAATCACGGGAACTGATTTCTGTGATGAACTACTTTCCAATAAGGGAGAAGGTACAATTACCTCATCAAGTTCTACTTTCCTCCCACTCACTTCTTTTGAGAGAAACTCCTTCTCTAGAAAGGATCCATTCTTAGCAACAAATATCTTGCCTTTGGATCTGTGATAAAAGGTGTACCCAACAGTTTCCTTTCGGTATCCTATGAAGATGCACTTCTCCTATTTGGGTTCGAGCTTATCAGGTTGAAGCTTTTTCACATAAGCATCGCAACCCCGGATTTTAAGAAACGACAACTTTGGTTTCTTGCCAAACCATAGTTCATAAGGCATCGTCTCAACGGATTTTGATAGTGCCCTATTTAAAGTGAATGCAGCTGTCTCTAATGCATAACCCCGAAACGATAGTGGTAACCCAGTAAGAGACATCATAGATCACACCATATCCAATAAAGTGCGGTTACGACATTCGGACACACCATTACGTTGTGGTGTTCCATGTGGCGTGAGCTGTGAAACTATTCCACATTGTTTTAAATGAAGGCCAAACTCGTAACTCAAATATTTTCCTCCATGATTAGATCGTAGAAACTTTATTTTCTTGTTACGATGATTCTCCACTTCACTCTGAAATTCTTTGAACTTTTCAAATGTTTCAGACTTGTGCTTCATTAAGTAGATATACTCATATCTGCTCAAATCATCTGTGAAGGTCAGAAAATAACGATACCCGCCACGAGCATCAACACTCATGGGACCACATACATCGGTATGTATTGTTTCCAATAAGTCACTAGCTCATTCCATTGTTCCGGATCAGTCATCTTGCCCATAAGACACGGTTTTCAAGCATCAAATGATTCATAATCAAGTGATTCCAAAAGTCCATCTTTATGGATTTTCTTCATGTGCTTTACACCAATATGACCCAAACGACAGTGTCACAAATAAGTTGCACTATCATTATCAACTTTGCATCTTTTGGCATCAATATTATGAATATGTGTATTACCACAATCGAGATCCAACAAACTATTTTCATTGGGTGTATGACCATTGAAGATTTTATTCATATAAATAGAACAACAATTATTCTCTGACTTTAAATGAATAACCATATTGCAATAAACATGATCAAATCATATTCATGCTCAACGCAAATGCCAAATAACATTTATTTAGGTTCAACACTAATCCCGAAAGTATAGGGAGTGTGCGATGATGATCATATCAATCTTGGAACCACTTCCAACACACATCATCACTTCACCCTCAACTAGTCTCTGTTTATTCTGTAACTCCTGTTTCGAGTTACTAATATTAACAACCAAACAAGTATCAAATACCCAGGGGCTACTATAAACACTAGTAAGGTACACATCAATAACCTGTATATCAAATATACCCTTGTTCACTTTGCCATCCTTCTTATCCACCAAATATTCAGGGCATTTCCGCTTCTAGTGACCATTTCATTTGCAGTAGAAGCACTCAGTTTCAGGTTTTGGTCCAGCTTTGGGCTTCTTCACGGGAGTGACAACTTGCTTGCCATTCTACTTGAAGTTCCCTTTCTTTCCATTTGCCCTTTTCTTGAAATTAGTGGTCTTGTCAATCATCAACACATGATGCTCTTTCTTGGTTTCTACCTTCGTCGATTTTAGCATCACGAAGAGCTCGGGAATCGTTTTCGTCACCCCTTGCATACTATAGTTCATCACGAAGTTCCAGTAACTTGGTGATGGTGACTAGAAAACTCTGTCAATCACTATCTTATATGGAAGATTAACTCCCACTCGATTCAAGTGATTGTAGTACCCAGACAATCTGAGCACATGCTCACTGCTTGAGCTATTCTCCTCCATCTTTTAGCTATAGAACTTGTTGGAGACTTCATATCTCTCGACTCGGTTATTTGCTTGAAATAGTAACTTCAACTCTTGGAACATCTCATATGGTCCATGACATTCAAAACGTATTTGAAGTCCCGATTCTAAGCCGTAAAGCATGGTGCACTAAACTATCAAGTAGTCATCATATTGAGCTAGCCAAACGTTCATAACGTCTGCATCTGCTCCTGCAATAGGTCTATCACCTAGCGGTGCATCAAGGACATAATTCTTCTGTGCAGCAATGAGGATAAACCTCAGATTACGACCCAGTCCGCATCATTGCTACTATCATCTTTCAACTTAGTTTTCTCTAGGAACATATAAAAACATAGGGAAGCTATAACGCGAGCTATTGATCTACAACATAATTTGCAAAATACTATCAGGACTAAGTTCATGATAAATTAAAGTTCAATTAATCATATTATATAAGAACTCCCACTTAGATAGACATCCCTCTAGTCATCTAAATGATCACGTGATCCAAATCAACTAAACCATGTCCGATCATCACGTGAGATGGAGTAGTTTTCAATGGTGAACATCATTATGTTGATCATATCTACTATATGATTCACGCTCGAACTTTCTGTCTCCAGTGTTCCGAGGCCATATCTGTATATGCTAGGCTCGTCAAGTTTAACCCGAGTATTCTGCATGTGCAAAAACTGGCTTGCACCCGTTGTATGTGAATGCAGAGCTTATCACACCCGATCATCACTTGGTGTCTCGGCACGACGAACTGTAGCAACGGTGCATACTCAGGGAGAATACTTGTACCTTGAAATTTAGTAAGGGATCATCTTATAATGCTAGTGACGTTCTAAGAAAAATAAGATGCATAAAGGATAAACATCACATGTAATCAAAAATATGTGACATGATATGGCCATCATCATCTTGTGCCTTTGATCTCCATATCCAAAGTACTATCATGATCTCCATCGTCACTGGCATGACACCATGATCTCCATCATCTTGATCTCTATCAATGTGTCATCACATGGTCGTCTCACCAACTATTTCTTTTGCAACTATTGCTATCGTATAGCGATAAAGTAAAGCAATTATATGGCGCTTGCATCTTATGCAATAAAGAGACAACCATAAGGCTCTTGCCAGTTGTTGATAACTTCAACAAAACATGATCATCTCATACAACAATTTATATATCATCACGTCTTGACCATATCACATCACAACATGCCCTGCAAAAACAAGTTAGACATCCTCTACTTTGTTGTTGCAAGTTTTACGTGGCTGCTATGGGCTTAGCAAGAACCGTTCTTACCTACGCATCAAAACCACAACGATTTTTTGTCAAGTGTGCTATTTTAAATTTCAACAAGGATCGGGCGTAGACACACTCGATTCAACTAAAGTTGGAGAAACAGACACTCACTAGCCACCTGTGTGCGAAGCACGTCGGTAGAACCAGTCTCACGTAAGCGTACACGTAATGTCGGTCTGAGCCGCTTCATCCAACAATACCACCGAATCAAATTATGACATGCTGGTAAGCAGTATGACTATTATTGCCCACAACTCTTTGTGTTCTACTCGTGCATATAACATCTACGCATAGACCTGGCTCTAATACCACAGTTAGGGAACGCGATAATTTCAAAAAAATTCCTACGATCACGCAAGATCTATCTAGGTGATGCATAGCAACGAGAGGGGAGAGTGTTGTCTATGTACCATCGTAGACCGAAAGTGGAAGCATTTAGTAATGCGGTTGATGTAGTCGAACTTCTTCGCGATCCAACCGATCAAGTACCGAACATACGGCACCTTCGCTTCAGCACACATTCATCTCGATGACGTCCCTCGTACTCTTGATCCAGTTGAGGCCGAGGGTGAGTTTCGTCAGCACGACGGCATGGCGACGGTGATGATGATGCTACCGGCGCAGGGCTTCGCCTAAGCTCCGCAACAGTATGAACGAGGTGTGTAACTGTGGACGGGGGCACCACACACGGCTGAGAGAATAACTTGTGTTTTCTAGGGTTCCCCCTGCCCCCGTATATAAAGGAGGGAGGAGGAGGAGGCCGGCCCTAGAGGGGGCGCGCCAAGGGGGGAGTCCTACTTGGACTCCCGGTCCAAGTAGGATTCGCCCCCCCTTCCTATTCCAACTAGGAGAAGTGGGAAGGGGGAAGAGGGGAGAAGGAAGGGGGCGCGCGGCCACCCCTTGAGGCCATTCTCTCCTTTGTTGTATGGCCCATTAAGGCACAATACTTCCCCCGACGAATTCCCGTAACTCTCCGGTACTCCGAAAAATACCCGAATCACTCGGAACCTTTCCGATGTCCGAATATAGCCTTACAATATATAAATCTTTATGTCTCGGCCATTTCAAGACTCCTCGTCACGTCCATGATCTCATCCGGGACTCTGAACAAACTTCGGTCATAAAAATCACATAACTCATAATACATATCATCATCGAACGTTAAGCGTGAGGACCCTATGGGTTCGAGAACTATGTAGACATGATCGAGAAACATCTCAGGTCAATAACCAATAGCGGAACCTGGATGCCCATATTGGCTCCTACATATTCTACGAAGATCTTTATTGGTCAAACCGCATAACAACATATGTTGTTCCCTTTGTCATCGGTATGTTACTTGCCCGAGATTCGATCATCGATATCATCATACCTAGTTCAATCTCGTTACCAGCAAGTCTCTTTACTCATTCAGTAATACTTCATCCCGCAACTAACTCATTAGTTACAATGCTTGCAAGGCTTATAGTGATGAGTATTACCGAGAGGGCCCAAAGATACCTCTACGAAACACGGAGTGACAAATCCTAATCTTGATCTATGTCAACCCAACAAACATTTTCGGAGACACCTGTAGAGCACCTTTATAATCACCCTTTTATGTTGTGACGTTTGGTAGCACACAAAGTGTTCCTCCGGTATTCGGGAGTTGCATAATATCATAGTCTGAGGAACATGTATAAGTCATGAAGAGAGCAGTAGCAATGAAACTGAAACGATCATAATGCTAAGCTAACGGATGGGTCATGTCCATCACATCATTCTCCTAATGATGTGATCCCATTCATCAAATGACAACACATGTCTATGGTTAGGAAACATAACCATCTTTGATAAGTGAGCTAGTCAAGTAGAGGCATACTAGGGACAATATGTTTTATCTATGTATTCACACATTTACTAAGTTTCCGGTTAATACAATTCTAGCATGAATAATAAACATTTATCATGAAATAAGGAAATAAATAATAACATTATTATTGCCTCTAGGGAATATTTCTTTCACCTTGGCCCCCAGCCAGGTGGAGGCAGGCAGGCAGCCCTAGGGGGCCCCCCATCTCCTCTGGCTACGTGGGATGGGGTAAGGGGGTGTGTAGAACCCCTTAGTGATCTGGTGTGCCCCCTCCCCTTGGCCCATGAGCCCCCCAACACTTGCCGCCCCCCCCCCCCAAAACCCCTTTCGTCATCCTGGCCATAGCTCGGTGCCCCTGGAACACTTCCGGACTCTGACACCCTTCGTCCTATATATCAATCTTCACTTCCGGACCATTCTAGAGTTCCTCGTCACGTCTGGGATCTCATCCGGGACTCTGAACTACCTTCGATAACCACCATAATGACTCAACTATACTTATATCGTCACCAAGAATTAAGTGTATAGACTCTGCGGGTTCGAGAACTATGCAGACATGACCGAGACACCTCTACAGTAAATAACCAATACCGGGACCTTGATGTCCATATAGGTTCCCACATATTCTATGAAGATATTATTGGTCGAACCTTAGTGGCAAGGATTCAACTAATCCCATTTGTAGTTCACTTTGCCTGTCGATATATTACTTGCCTGAGATTCGATCGTTTGTATTTCCATACCTAGTTCAATCTCGTTACCGACAAGTCTCTTTACTCATTTCATAATACAAGATCCTGTGTCTAACCATTTAGTCATATTGCTTGCGAGCTCAATGTGATGTTGTATTACCGAGTGGGCCCTGGGATACCTCTCCGTCATACGGAGTGACAAATCCCAGTCTTGACCCATGCCAACTCAACAGACACCCTCGGAGACACCTGTAGAGCACCTTTATAGTCACCCAGTTACGTTGCGACGTTTGGTACACACAAGGTACTCTCCTGTGTCAGTGAGTTGCATGATCTCATGGTCATAGGAACATATACTTGACATGCAGAAAATGATAGAAATAAACTTGATACAATCATATGCTATGTTTATAGTTTTGGGTATTGTCCATCACATCATTCTCCCAATGATGTGATCCCGTTATAAAATGACAACTCATGTCTATGACTAGGAACCATAGCCATCTTTGATCAACAAGCTAGTCTGATAGAGTCTTACTATGGACATGTTGTTGTCTATGTATCCGCACATGCATTTGAGTTTCCGGTCAATACAATTATAACATGGATAATAAACGATTATCATGAACAAGGAAATATAATAATAACCACTTTATTATTGCCTCTGGGGCATATTTCCAACAGTTTTCCACTTGCACTAGAGTCAATAATCTAGCATTACATGGTAATGAATCTAACACCCATAGAGTTCTGGTGTTGATCATGCTTTTCCCATGGAAGAGGTTTAGTCAACAGATCAGCAACATACAGATTCATATGTATATTGCAAATCTTTATGTCTTGCTTCTTGATATGATCTCTGAAAGAATTGAAGCATCGCTTTATGTGTCTGGTCCTCTTGTGAAGCCTTGGTTCCTTGGCCAAAGCAATGGCACTAGTGTTGTCAAAGAACATAGTCATTTGGTCCAGTGAACTGGGCACAACTCCAAGATCTGTCATGAACTGCCTCATCCAGACACCTTCCTTCGCTGCCTCCAAGGCAACTATGTACTCCGCTTCGCATGTAGAATCAGCTACCATGCTCTGCTTGGAACTGCACTAGCTTACCACTCCCCCGTTCAAAACATATACATATCCGGTTTGAGACTTAGAGTCACTCGGATCAGTGTCAAAGCTTGCATTGATGTAACCCTTTACGATGAGCTTTTGATCACGTATATAAACGAGAAACATTTTCTTAGTCATTTTCATGTACTTAAGGATATTCTTGACCGTTATCCAGTGTTCCACTCTTGGATCACTTAGAAACCTTTCGGCCATACTTATGGCAAGGCAGACATCTGGTCTTGTGCACAACATCGCGTACATGACAAAGCCTATGGCAGAAGCATAGGGGGCAACACTCATCTTTTCTCTATCCTCAACAGTCACTGGGCATCGAGTCTTACTCAACTTCACACCTTGCAAAACAGGCAAGAACCCCTTCTTGGACTGATCCATTTTGAACTTCTTCAAAATATTATCAAGGTATGTGCTTTGTGAAAGTCCTACCAAGCATATTGATCTATCTCTATAGATCCTGATGCCTAATATGAAAGCAGCTTCTCCTAGGTCCTTCATTGAAAAACTCTTGCTTAAATATTCCTTCATGTTTTCCAAAACTTCTATATTGTTTCCAATCAGCAATATGTCATCCGCATATAATACTAGAAACACTATAGAGCTCCCAATCACTTTCTTGTATATACAAGCTTCTCCGTAAACTTGCATAAACCCAAACGCTTTGATCAACTCATCAAAGCGAATATTCCAACTCCGAGATGCTTGCACCAGCTCATAAATGGATCGCTGGAGCTTGCACACTTTGTCAGAATTCTCTGGATTGACAAAACCTTCCGGTTGCATCATATACAACTTTTCCTTAAGGAAACCGTTAAGGAACGCTGTTTTGACATCCATCTGCCAGATTTCATAATCGAAAAATGCAGCTATTGCCAACATGATTCTAACGGACTTAAGCATAGCGACAGGTGAGAAAGACTCATCGTAGTCAACTCCTTGAACTTGTGAAAACCCCTTTGCCACAAGTCAAGCTTTATAGACGGTGATATTACCGTCTGCATCCATCTTCTTCTTCAAGATCCACTTATTCTGAATGGCCTTTCGCCCTTCAGATAATACTTCCAAAGTCCATACTTTGTTTTTGTACATGGATCCCATCTCGGATTTCATGGCCTCTAACCATTTGTCAGAATCCGGGTCCACCATCGCTTCTCCATAGCTCATAGGTTCATCATTGTTGTTGTCCAACGACATGACCTCTAAGACAGGGTTATCATACCACTCAGGAGTAGTATGTACCCTTGTCGACCTACAAGGTTCGATAGTAACTTGATCCGAAACTTCATGATCACTATCATTAGCTTCCTCTTCAACTAACATAGGTGTCACAGAAACATCTTTCTGCGCTGCACTACTCACTTGTTGAAGTAAAGGTTCAACAACCTCATCAAGCTCTATCTTCCTCCCACTCAATTATTTCGAGAGAAACTCTTTCTCGAGGAAGGACCCGTTCTTAGCGACAAACACTTTACCCTCAGATCTGAGATAGAAGGTATACCCAATCGTCTCCTTTGGTACCCCGTGAAGACGCATTTGTCTACTTTGGGTTCGAGCTTTTTTGACCGAAGTCTTTTGACATAAGCATCACAACCCCAAACCTTAAGGAACAACAACTTAGGTCTTGCCAAACCATAGTTCATACGGTGTCGTCTCTACGGACTTAGATGGTGCCCTATTTAAACTGAATGCAGATGTCTCTAATGCATAACCCCAGAACGAGAGTGGCGGATTGGAAAGGGATACCATAGAATGCACCATATCAATAAAGGTATGATTACAATGTTCAGATACACCATTACGCTGTGGTGTTCCAGGTGGCGTCAACTGTGAAACGATTCCACATTGTCTTAAGTGATTGCCAAACTCATAACTCAGATACTCTCACCCTCGATCAGATTGTAGGAATTTGATCTTGTGGTTACGATGATTCACTTGAACTTTTCAAACATTTCAGACTTATGCTTCATAAAGTAAACATACCCATATCTACTAAAGTCATCGGTGAAGGTGAAAAATAACGATATCCACCGTGGCATCAACACTCATCGGACCGCACACATCAGTATGTATGATTTCCAACAAGTCACTTGTCTATTCCATTGTATCGGAAAATGGGGTTTTTTGTCATCTTGCCCATGAGGCATGGTTAGCATGTGTCAAGTGATTCAAAATCAAGTGACTCCAAAATTCCATCAGCATGGAGTTTCTTCATGCGCTTAACATCAATTTGACCTAAGCGGCAGTGCCACAAGAAAGTGGTACTATCATTATCAACTCTACATCTTTTGGCGTCAATGTTATGAACATGTATATCATCACTATCAAGATTCAATTAGAATAAACCCCTCACAATGGGTGCATGACCATAAAAGATAGTACCCATATAAATAGAACAACCATTATTTTCTGATTTAAATGAATAACCACCTCGCATTAAACAAGATCCAGATATAATGTTCATGCTCAACGTATACACTAAATAACAATTATTCAGGTTCATCACTAATCCCAATGGTAATCAAAGAGCAAGCGTGCCGACGGTGATCACATCAACCTTGGAACCATTTCCCACGCGCATCATTACTTTGTCCTTAGCCAGCCTCCATCTATTCCGTGGTTCCTGCTTTGAGTTGCAAATGTGAGCAACCAAACCGGTATCAAATACCTAGGCACTACAATGAGAGTTGGTAAGGTACACATCAATAACATGTATATCATATATACCTTTGTTGACGTTGGCCCGCTTCTTGTCGGCTAGATACTTGGGGCAGCTCCGCTTCCAGTGGCCAGTTCCCTTGCAATAAAAGCACTCAGTCTCCGGCTTGGGTCCAGCCTTGGGTTTCTTCACGGGAGGAACAACTGCTTTGCCACCTTTCTTAAAGTTTCCCTTCTTTCCATTGCCTTTCTTGAAACTAGTGGTTTTATTCTGTTGGGAAACGTAGCATACAATTTCAAACTAGGATTTGCCCCCCCCTCCGCCCTTTTCCGGAGGGGGAAAGGGGGAAGGAGTAGGAGAGGGGGAAGGAAAGGGGGGCGCCGCCCCCACCCCTTGTAAAATTTGGTTTACCCCTGGTGGGGGGTGCACCAACCCCTTGTGGGCTGGTGTACCTCCCTCCCATGGCCCATATCTTCCACTGGGGGGTTCAGGTGACCCCTCCGGTACTCTGATATGTACCCGATATACTCCGGAACCCTTCCGGTGTCCGAATACTATCTTCCAATATATCAATCTTTACCTCTCGACCATTTTGAGACACCTCGTCATGTCTGTGATCTCATCCGGGAATCTGAACAACCTTCAGTCACCAAAACACATAAGTCATTTAATACATATCGTCATCGAACGTTAAGCATGCGGACCCTATGGGTTCGAGAACTATGTAGACATGACCGAGACACCTCTCTGGTCAATAACGAACAACAGAACTTGGATGCTCATATTGGTTCCCACATATTCTACGAAGATCTTTAACGGTCGAACGATTATGTCAATATACGTTATTCCCTTCGTCATCGGTATGTCACTTGCCCAAGATTCGATCATCGGTATGGAGGGAGTCCTGGACTAAGGGGTCCTCGGGCGTCCGGTCTATTGGATATGGGCCAGACTATTGGGCCATCAAGATACAAGGCAAAAGACTACCTCTCATGTCCGGTAGGGACTCCCGTATACATGGATGGCAAGTTTAGGTGTCCGGATATGCTATTTCCTTTCTATTAAACCGACTTTGTACAGCCCTAAGCCCCTCCAGTATCTATATAAACCGGAGGGTTAGATCGAAGGCATGATCATAGCATTGGTAAGCTAGCCAAGCTAGGGTTTAGCCATTACGATCTCGAGGTAGATCAACTCTTGTAACCCACATATCCATCGAATATAATCAAGCTGGAGTAGGGTTTTACCTCCATTAAGAGGGCCCAAACCTGGGTAAACATTGTGTCCTTTTGATCATAGTTATCATCGATCCTCAGACATATAGCTTGGGCCCCCTATCCGAGATCTGCCGGTCTTGACACCAACATTGGTGCTTTCATTGAGAGCTCCGCTGTATCGTCAACAGAAGGATTGATGGCGTGCCTCTTCATCAACAATGATGCTGCGTCTAGGGAAACCTTTCTTCCTAGACAGGTCTTTGTGTTTGGTGGCTTTGCGCTTCGTGCCAACTCGATCGTCCACCTCGAGCAGGTCGACAGTTACGCCCCCGGCCACCAGATCAGGTTTGGAAGCCTGAATTATATCACTGATATCTGAGGAGATCTGGTCTTCAAGGGGTTCACGGCCCCGGTTGCCGCCCCTCGACCCCATGAAAGAGACTCTTCGAAACCACTCTCAAATCCCTTCCAGGGGTCGACGCTCACACCCGCCTCGGCCGTAGATCCAGAGCGGGTAGTGACGTCCGAGGACAGAGGGATCACCCCCGCCGAACTCTTTTCTACCATGAAACTTCCGACCGGATACCCAGACGCGGGTTTGGACTCGCCTTTGGACGTTAGCTCCGAACTATCAAAGTCTGCGTTGATCGAGCCCGATCAAGTGTCTATCGCCGAACTTAGCCCTAAAGATCCGCGGACTCACATCCAGCTTTCGCCCTTAGACGAAGCACTGGGCTTAATGCGATCCCTCACCATTAGAGAAGGTTTGCCTCTGAACTGCACCTAGTACAGGTTGGAGGCCGAGAGCGGGGAATTTCATGACCCGCCCACCACCCACTTAATAGCCATTGTCGAGGATTTAACCGACATGCTAGACTACATGTCCGAAGACATCGACTGTATGGACAACGATGCCGATGCCGAATCGAGCCAAGTCCCGCCCATCACAGGGCGTTGGACGACCACTTCAACATATGACGTATACATGGTAGACACTCCTAATAAAAAGGACGACGAGGATAATCAGATCCCCGATGAGGACAAGCCCATCGATAAACCACCAAAGCGCCAACGTCAGTGGTGCCGCTCACGATTGCGTCGGGCGAGGGATAGTAATACCGGCACCGGAGACAATGAGACTCTGGATGATGATGAACACCCTAAACACCCCATCGAGCCCACATCCGAGCAAGATGAGAGCGAAGAGGGTCAGTATAGCCCCGAACACGATGATCATGAAGATTCTGAAGATAACAACTATTTGCGAGTCTCCGAAGAGGATGTTAGCCTCGGTGACGAAGACTTTATCATCCCAAAGGAACCCATCGAGCAAGAACGCTTCAAGCGTCAGCTCATCGCTACAACACAGAGCCTAAAAAAGAAATAGGAGCAGCTTAAAGCTGAACAGGATACGCTCAATGAAAGGTGGACCAAGGTCCTAGCCGCCGAGGAGTACGACCATGAGCGGCCCACCAAAAGTTACCCCAAGCGCAAGTTGTTGCCACAATTCGACAACGAAGCCCTTGAGCCAATACCGTTGAAATACAATCAGGAAGATCAACCAGACCGACCACCACGTGGACGAGACAAACATGCATATCAAGTCAAACACCATCTCGCACCCCCTCATCGAAGAGGCAAGGAGACAGCAGCTGCGGGTTACACATATGGCTTGCAATGGGACCTAGCCAATAAAGCTGGCCAGACTAGATCAATCTACGGATTAAGAGGCCATGCCCCGACGTGAGATAATGGCTATGAAACCCAGTGTGATGACCATTACTATATTCAGGATCAACACCGAACTCAGATGTCATCCGACCTCCGTTGCAATATTGCGCGACATAGAGGGGCTGCACACCCTTTATGCTTCACCGATGAGGTAATGCATCACCAATTTCTGGAAGGGTTTAAACCCGTAAACGTTGAACAGTACGATAGAACGATGGATCCGACCATCTAGATTGAAGATTTTCTTCTCCACATTCACATGGCTCGTGGAGATGACCCCCATGCCATTAAATATCTTCCTCTAAAGCTGAAAGGACCAGCACGACACTGGTTGAACAATGTCACATCCCTAGTTCTGGTATGCAGTAGGCTAGCCCTTCATGTGTGCATCATGTTTAAGTTTCAGTTAAAGTTGAAATGGGGATTGATC